>NW_018020903.1:96859-104099 GCF_002006095.1 Pseudomyrmex gracilis | reverse complement strand
CGCTTTGCGGAAAGTCTTGATATAAAAAAAAAGAAAAAAAAAGAAACTACACGACGTAAGAAAAAAACTTGCCAGTAAAATTTATCTAAATTGTATTTTTTTTTTTTTTTTTTTTTTTTTTTTTTTTGTATTAAACGAACACACAAGTTCTCTCCGTCGGCAATTGAAGTTTCGTCGGTGAAAGTAATTTTTATCTGTCCTTGAATCGTCATCAGTGTGAGTCCTCCGTTTTTTTTTAATGGGAATTAAACTTTTGTTCTTCTGAGAAAGAGCTCTGATATTTAAAATTAATTTATTTTCAAATCAGACTCGAGCCTGCGGCGGCGGCGGCGGCGACGACACTTTCCTCGCGCGCTGGATTGCGCGCGGGAATAATTTTTTTTTGACGATCGCAATTTGGAAATCTCGGACAATTGTCCAAATCGTCGTTGCGCTCGCGCGCGCAATCCGGAGATCGCGCGGAAAGAGATGCGCTCTGTGTCGCGGGCTCATTTCGAAAAAATATTATAAATAAACAATTTTATCGAGAAAAATATTTATAAATTATTATTTTTTTTATTTTTTATTTTTTTTTTGGTTTTTAAACAACAGACTGTATTGATTTTGAAAGTTCACAACGCGTCCGTGCATTGGTGCGCTGTTTTGTCAAAAACAATAGACACATTCGTTGTATATTTTTTTATATGAACCGTATTATTAAGAGAAAAAAAAGTAACACACACACATACACACGCATACAATGGAGTTCTATGAAAAATCATGGTCGTTTCGAAGCTTAATTGTTCTCTGCTCAATTTTAATAGGTACTATCTCGCTATAAAATAAAAAAAAAAAAAAAAAGAATGTATTGTACTATATATAGATAATCAAAGTATTAAAAAAAAAAAAAATACGTATTGCTAACGATAGTTAACGCTCCTTACATTTAATTTTTCTCTCTCTCTCTTTCTCTCTCTCTCTCTCTCGTTTTAACGTAGTCCACCCAGTAATTCCTTGAGTGTTCTCCGAAAACACGATTCACGTTCGTTCGATGCGTAAATAGTGCCATTTAGGTTTAAAATATTATTATCAACAGTACTTATTGCTTGCGCAATTAATTTATTGCTTAAAAAGAAAATTTATATATATATATATATATACTATATATCGTTTGTTCGTCACATTGAACGTTTAACACACGTCTACATCTTTTCACATGTGTGCGCGAATAAGTTTTTTCTCTCTCTCTCTCTCTTCTAATTTTCTTTTCTTTTCTTCGCTCGATAAAATCGAATTTATTGTTTTATTTAAAAAATCTCTGTGAATCTGTGAGCGCGCGATAATATATTATTTTTGCGTGTCGTCTTCGTTTGATTTTTCCAACACACGACACAATTGTGAAACTCCGCACGCATTCTGTCCAGCATATTTGTGGTATTATGTTTACGCTTTTACTTTATGCGACAACGCGTTCGATCGTACTTTTTCCGAAAGTTTCCGAACAAGAATATTGCAATTAACAAAATTTTTGATTTCCGACACACGATATTATAATCCACATACCGTAGATAGGATAAGAATAATTTTGTATCTGGTATATATATCTCGACACACACACTTGTTTAGCTGGGTAAAAGAGCATGAATGAATGAACGACGTGATGCGAAGGATGCGATACGGCGAAAAAAAATTTTTTTTAAAATTTTTTTTAAGTCTCAACGCAAATAAAGGAGATCCATTCCAAATTACGACACTCTCTTTTTATTATCGTGATATATTATTGACGATTTTATATTTTATATAATAGAAAAATAGTTTTTTTTTTTTCGGATTGTTCTCAAAATCGCGACTTTTGTATGTTGTTGTTGTGCGACGCAAGCTGTGGTTATATATTGTTGTACGAATTAATTAATTATTACTATTATATATTATATACGTTACTCTCGTTTTTTCCAATGTGTGTAAATCAGTGTAAATATTTATTTAAATCTTGATAAGATATATCCGATAAGATAATTCTTTTTTTGTTTTTTCTTGGTACTAAAACTGCCAGATACTCGCGAAGAGAGTATATGTACACCTTAGTCACTTTCTCTCTCTCTCTCTCTCTCGTTTTGTATAATTGTGTTAATATTTCAATTCGCATGAAGTAAAAAAACAAAAAACAAATCTTAACTATTACCGTTGAATTTGTTTTTCATTGACTCTGTAGCAGTTTCCGTCATACTTCCCACGTATCTTTGCAACATTACAAAATTATACAAACAAACTTCGTTGTGAAATGTGAAAACTGAGAAATGCGAAGGAACACGCGCGACGACTAAACGCACAATCGTGCGCACACGCGCGCGAAAGAAAGAATTGTTCGAAGTGCCAATTATCAAATATAAAAATTATACACAACACGATCGTCTTTTATAAATAAATTACATATGTACGAAGTAGTTTATGTATATTACCGTGCTGTCGCAAAAATACAGAGACACACTGTGTGCGGACGCGTGTATAATAATATAATATCCCGATTGCGCAAAAATTTTGTTTTTGACATTCGGAGATGTTCGATCGCGACGATTCAAATTTGAGAAGGAAGATGATTTTTTACAATTATTTTACAATATACGATACACCACGTGCGAGACGAATTGAGAAATTTAGATATTAATTGAATAAATTGAATTTATAACAAAATAAAAAAATTTGTGTACATATGATGAGAAACAATCGACCAAGAGGAGATTGTGGTTTTGAACATTTTGCGGAGTCGTTAAGTTTTGGTTTCGTTTGCGGAGCACGGCAGTGGCTCGGTGTATCGGTTGGCGGACAACCGCGTTCGGATAATATACAAATCATCGCCGATATACGGTCGCTATTTGCCACAAAAAAAAAAGTCACGTGTTCCATAGATAACTTTCAATTACCCGACCGGCGATGTTGCGTGTAATCGGAACGCGATGTGACACAGCCGAGACGAGAGCTTGTTCGAAGAGAAAGAAATTGCAACGCAAACTTTTTTGTTTTTGTTTTTTTTTTTTTGGCACTGTTTTTTTGTTGTTCACACGCGTGAATTACCTGTAGTCTTTTATTGCACGTATGTAAATTGCTTTCTGCAATCCTCCCGTCGCGCGCTCTCCTCGCACGCACACTTATCTCCCGTTCGTCTGGCGCAATTCCTCTAGCTGCGATGTGAACAAAAAATTTTGTACAATAAGAACATTTACGTACAAGAGAGACTCTCGAGTAGGATTCATTTTTTACATCACGTGATCACCGTTTCATCACCTCCTCTCGTGATATGTATATATATATAAATACTTACTTCCTTTTCGTCGTCGACCTCATCCTCGTCGTCCGAGCCGTGCAAAGACGCGGCCGGTGTTGTGTGTCGCGAGGACGACGGAGACGGCGGCTCGCTGATGGGTCTGGGATAATTGAACCGACCGATTCCGCCTTCGGCGTATTCCGACGCCAGTTCCGGGTACACGGTCGTCAACGCTTTTATTCTAGCCTGCCGATAGTACTGTGGGGAAAGAAAAAAACAAAATGCACACACGGTCAAGGACCCGTGATATGTTCGCGCGGAAAAGAGAAAAAAAATGTGTTGTATCTCACAATGCCGAGATTTCGCCAGTCGAGAAGATCGCTGAGACGTTCCGTGCGATTTCTCTGTATGATACGTTGACGACGACTTAGTCGCGCGAAATCGAACATGTACTGGGCGAGCTGTTGGACACTGGCCTCGAGACCGATGTAACGTCGGTCGACGATGTAGATGCCGTAGCTCATCGGATCCGCTATGTGTTCCTGCATGAAGCATCCGAATCCCGACAAGTTGGTGGTTATGCTGGGAATGCCCATTACGGTGCACTCGGCCGGTGTGTATCCCCACGGCTCGTAATAGGACGGGAAAACGCCCAGGTGACATCCTCTGACGAATTCCTCGTAATCGAGACCGAACAGCGGATTGGTCGAGGACAGAAACTCGGGATGAAACACCATCTGCGAACGCAAATTTTTCTCGCAAAGCAAAATAACATTGGGTGTTTTAATAAAAAAAAAACAAAATCTGATAGACGCCCACTACCTTGACGCGATCGTTAACGGTGTTGAAGAGATTGCATCTTCTGATGGCGTTCAACACCGGGTCGTTCCAATCGTCGACGACGTTGTGCGTCGTAACGGGAGGCAGTCCGTTTCTTTGGAGAGCGTACAAACATCTGCGCGAGAAGATCAGAAATGAAATTCACGGAATCGTCATCACAGAGGATGACATTTTTAGATTCTGTTCCTGACACACCTACCGTTTTATTTTAATGGTATCCTCTTTCTGCAACAAATCCTGCGCATCGGGCATACGACCGGACAGACACAATTCGTACATCCGCTTTCCTATCTTCTGCTGAATGTCATTGATGGTGTCTCGCAAGGATTTTGTTACCTGAAAAAAAAAACGTGTAGCGTAAAAGAATTTGTCTCAAAGAGAAATTTATAAAAAAAAAAAATAAATCTCGCGCGTCAAAGAAAATCGATAGATCTCTTCAACGTCTCTCGCAACTCACGGCGTGACCACGAAGAGACTCGACGTTGAAGTTGTTGGTTTTCGCGGGAAAGATGAGAAACGCGACCACCGTCAGATCGGGTCTGGACGTTTTCAGATAGTGATTCAATCTGGCCAGAGCCTCGATGAAGATGTCAGCGCCCTTGTTCCCGAATTCGTATCGGCCAGCGATAAAGAAATACAGTGTTTTGTCCAGATCGAAATCGTAATGTCTGCAACCACGTAAAAAATTTCACGCAATCACGTGAAATGACAACATGGTAACTGTAAGAATTAAACTTTGCGAGTTAACTATGATGAATACGAACCCGTAAAAGTGACCCCGCACGAACTCGTGTATCTTTTCCTTGCTGATCGCGTGTAGATTCTGAAACTCGTGCAACGCCGCGAACTTCTTCACGTTCAATCCGTTCGGCGTGATGATGTCGGGTTTGCGTTTGAGCAGATGCTCGGCCTCGAAACCGGTTATGTCCGAGACCGTAGTGAATATGTGCGCCACGTGCGTGGCCGCGCGTTCCATGCAATATCTGTGATATATCTGACGCTTTCCCGCTTCTTCGTCGATGCTAAACTGTGGAAAGCACGCGTGATTCACAATCTCTCTTGTCTCTCTTGGTACTTTAAACTCGTTAAACAAGATTTTTATCTTTCACACACCTTATCCAGATTGTTGTAAAAATCAATCTTTCCCGCGCAAAGATATCGACCCAGTAGAGTAGCGTGGGTGGTGAATACTGTGGCTACGTCCACGTGTCTAGTTCTCAAAGCGATCAATCCAACACCCGCGTGCCACTCGTGACAGTGCACGACCACTCTCGGCGGCACGCTCGAGTAGTTCTCAGCTGCTTTTCTGTTACATTTGACGAAACAAAATTTAGACACACAGACGTACAAAAAAAAGTTTCACACGATCGTCGTGTAAAAAAATGTCAATGAAAAAGCAAATTCACCTAAATTCGGTAATAAATTGACAGACTAAATATCCGAGTATCACGGCATCGTTGGCTTCGATGTCCAGATGAGGTATTCCGAGATGGCAAGTGTTCCACAATTCCTGTTTGTACTCGTCCAGTTTCCAGGCCGCGCTTCCGATATCGAACAAAATTATTTGGGGATTCCCGTCCACCAACCACGTTCCCGTCACCACCTCAAAAATAAATTTTTTGCACTTTTATCCATTGTATTCCAATTCGCGAGAGAAATAATGTTATTTAGAGTTTCAAAATCAAGGAATGAAAAACTTTAATCGAGTCATCAACAGAGAGGATCTTCGTCGCAAAAACTAACAACAAACTATCTTATATCACGTTGTACACAGGAATGTGCTGCGTTATATAAAAGATCTGACATGTTGGAATACACATGCTACTGTAGATATAAACAAAAATTCATCACGTGTGTATAAATTCTTTCGGACGACTGTATAAACGAGTGTGACGGATGTAAACGTCGGTGAAAGATTTGAGAAAACTGTCGGACGTTTCACGTCCTTGAATTATATTTGCTATGTCTATGGCGAGTGGCCAACTCATTATTCTTGGCGTACAGTTGAAGTCGTTGAAAGAACCACGTTGCAATTTCTTCGATTCGGAATTAAAGGCGATGATATGAGAATCAGTCCGGAGTTTCAAACAAAGCTTACTTTATATCCTTGATCGCGCAAGACTTGTACAGCTTGATACAAAGGATTGTGAGGCGGAAAATCGGCCTCTTCAATTTCAGTGCGCGCCGAATGTTCTTTGTAAGGACCGATTAGACAGTACTGATCACCCATTTCTTCGGTTGAGACGTAGGCTTTGGATCTTATTACAGTGTAAATGCCGCCAACTGAAACAAGTTTTGAATGAATCACCAATGTATATAAAAGAAGAAGACATTACAAATTGTCTTAAATCTAAGTGACGTGTGTGTGTGTTTGCTACCTTACCTTTGTTGGCGACTTCCCAAGCAACTTCGAAGTTCCATCGATTTTCGTGTTGGGCTGTGTAGCCACGGTCCATGAATTCAAACAGATCATTGGTGCTATCTACTCGATAAAATCTTCTGGAAGCCCGTTCTCTTGACATTTTGTTTTGTCAAGACTGCAGTCTGCGCATTTGTTTGAGAGAGTAGATTCAATAAGAGTGAGATTGATCTTGTTGAGAAATGTTTTATACTTAACTAAAAGCTACATAGACCTACTATATGATTTGTGTTATATAATATCAAACTTAAAACTTTTTTATTTTCTCAAAGACTGAGAAAGAGAAATGCATCAACAATATTCAAAGTATCTGCTTTGAAATGAAAACTTTGGCGAAGTTAAATAAATTAAAATAAAAAATTTATACATCATTATAAAATATTCATCTTCTCTTTCCCTCTCTCTGTCTCACTCGAGAAAATATCAAAGTTTTATAACAAAACGCGCGTGTGATTAAATTAAAAAAAAATAATAATAATAACAATCAAAGTGTAAAAATTGATTTCTTCGGTTATCATGAATTGAAGTACATTTCGATCTCGCCAATAGAGAAATAATATAACGAATTTTTATCTCCACGACCGAATTTCAACAGTGCGAAAGAACTTCGCTGAAATCACACTTATCTCCCCGATTCAAGGGTCACTAACATTTCCTTGTTGCGTAACATAATCAGATCTGATCGTTCTGTTTTTTCTTTTTTTTAGCGTTCGTCTCTATATTTTTCTGTACGCGCGTTT
>NW_018020903.1:94263-96693 GCF_002006095.1 Pseudomyrmex gracilis | reverse complement strand
AAAAAAAAAAAAAAATCCGCTCGGGACTTGCGAATCCCGCGTTGTTTATTCGCGTCGAAAAAAAAAAAATAAATAAATAAAGTTTTCAATGTTATTCGCAAAGAGAGAGAGAGAGAGAGAGTTGTGTTCCCTGAACGCGACTCAACGCACGATCCGACACTTGAAGGTCAATGACGAGCGACCGGTTGGCACGCACGCACGCATTATTGATCAATTCCACTTTTCATTACCGATCTCGCAATAATCGAATTAAAACTAATTCAACTCGCGGTGACAATCGAATCAAATCAACACGCCGGAGTCAAGTATCTTCGCTCACCTCTCGCTATGTGTACAACAACGTCGGGAAGAGATCGGATAGAAAATTGTTCGGATTGCCAGCCGGAACGGATTCCACCCAGGAGTCGAGGTTCAAACGAAGGTCGCCACAGACTACGCGAGAGGTCAACAAGGGCTTTGGCGATCGCGCGGACACAGGAAACCGCTTGATAAGCGCATTACCGCACTCGGTAATGTAACGACAGATGGCACGAGATCGATTTGACGATTGACCAATCCTGAAGAAAAAACGACCAACAACAACCTACACAAACGAACGCGAATCGTGAACTGACCCCGAATTAGATCGTTTGGAGACGCGCCGCCGATCCCGCGGATGGTGGTTCGACGTGGGGAAGATGTTTCCACGTGATTTCTGATGCGAATCACGTGGTTCGGTTGACGAAACCTGGTTCCTTTCCGTGCTAAAGTCATCGTCTGCAGCGTGTGGTTTTGTTCGATGCTGATGTGGGCACGTGCGTCATTTGTTACGCATCCGAAAGTAAAATCATAAATTGTTCTATTGCTGCAAATGAATATACCGTAGTACGAAGGAATGATAAAATATTGCGTACCAGCGAGTGTGAACGTAAATAACCATGTTTGTTCTTCCTTAAAAAAAACTTTGCAATCGATGACCGCACCTTCCCGTCGTAAATACATCAGCGTATTCCGGTACTTAAAAACCACTGGCTGTAAAGAGGAAAAAACTTTCTGATATAAAAAAAAGTGCGCAATCTAATCGAGTTTTTTTTCCTACATCCGGCTACTGTTTTTAAATATAACGCGGTGTACTGCCTTAGGGCGATGTCCCATTGAGCGGAAATCTATAGCGGAACGGAATGTGCGGAACCAGCTCGACCAATCATAGCCATTCCGTTTTCTTTCCTTCGCTTTTTCTGTGGTTACGATTGGTCGAGCTGGTTCCGCACATTCCGTTCCGCTATATATTTCCGCTCAATGGGACATCGCTCTTAATTGAGCGAACCAAGCTGCTTCATAGCATTTGAATATTGTGATTGGATATTACTTTTAGAGCCATTTAATCACTAGAGTCCCTATACTACGAGTCTGGCCACAGACGTTGCGTTCTATAGCTGCGTTCCGTTTCACGCATATGCGCGCATTTATCTGTACTGTACGTGACGTGTACTATAGATACATGCACTATACGCGTAAAACTGGAACGCAGTCTATCTTATTGATCGCGATAAAATATGGCGAAACCTATGTAATATCTTACATTTATCACTAACTAAAATATTCAATATAAAAATAGAATATAAATCACTATAAGAAGATACCTTTGTTAAAGTTTTCTTTAATATAAAAATTTACAATGTAAACTTGCGATATATAAAAAAGTACACTATACAATAAAAATATATAATGCAATACATGCACTATAGAAATACAAGAAATATTATTATATATTATTACTATTTATTACATTATGCTATAATTATATAAACGAATATATATTACACATAATATATGCTCTATATATATAATAAATATATACTTATATATTAGTAATAATATCTACACATATATAATATATTATACTCCAATATACTATATTATATATCCCGGCAAACACAAAGTAACAGTAATGTAACATTAATGTTATAATTTCCCACTCAACAATGTAACTGCTACGTACAAGGCATGTTGCATTGCAGTTACATTGTTGAGTGGGAAATTATAACATTAATGTTACATTACTGTTACTTTGTGTTTGCTGGGATAATATAATATAACATAATATATTTTATATATATATGTATATATATATATTATTTTAACATAATATATTACTAATTACTAGAAATTCCTCTCGCATTCTGTAGTTTCTAAACTAATAAATATATAAATATAAGGTCATTAAAAGTCGACTTAAGAACGGCTCTTAATGACCTTAAAAGGTGGCTCTTAGTAAACTTATATTTATATATTTATTAGTTTAGAAACTACAGAGCGCGAGAAGAATTCCTAATTGTTAATATATAATTATGTTATACTACAATAATATACATAAATATATATATATATATATATATATACTATATATGCATAATATATAATAATGTATATATAATATTATATGTTTAA
>NW_018020903.1:93479-93850 GCF_002006095.1 Pseudomyrmex gracilis | reverse complement strand
TATAATTACTACTTTATATATGTATATGTATATAAGTACACAAATTTTAGTATACTATGTATTATTGTGCTATATTTTTTAACCACACCAAAAACAGTATACATAAAGTACTGTGTTTGACAGTCCGCAGTCTGTGCAAAGTGGGACGGAAAAATATGCACATTATTGTATAATAAGCGTTCTATATTGAATGTCTGACTCTACTCGAATATTACTACTAGCGTAAAATATTATGGAGCGAGTAGTTCGAATCAACGTCTAGTCAGACATAAGAAGATTCTCTGAAATTTTTCCCAAAACCCGCATATTTTCGAACGTCTGACTCTACTCGAATATTACTACTAGCGTAGAATATTTTGAAGCGAGTAGTT
>NW_018020903.1:82667-92749 GCF_002006095.1 Pseudomyrmex gracilis | reverse complement strand
AGACCCGTATATTTCGAACGTCTGACTCTACTCGAATATTACTACTAGCGTAGAATATTTCGAAGCAAGTAGTTCGAATCAACGTCTAGTCAGACATAAGAAAATTCTTTAAAATTTTTCCAGGGGGCCGTATTTTTCGAATGTCTGACTCTACTCGAATAGTACTACTCACACGAAACATCGTAGCGTTAGTAGTATAAGTCAACGTTTAGTCAGACACGAGAAATTTTTCTTAGTATCTTTTTCCAAAATTCGCACAAAATACACTGGTGTCAGTAGTATAAGTCAAAGTTTAGTCAGGCGTAAGAAAAGTCTTCTTAGAGTAATATTCAAGTGGAGGCAGACATTCGATTTAAAACGCTTAGTATACAATAAGTGTGCATATTTTTCCGTCCCACTTTGCACAGACTGCGGACTGTCAAATACAGTACTTTATGTATACTGTTTTTGGTGTGGTTAAAAAATATTGCACACATGCATAAAATGTTTACGTGTGTGAGGTAGCATCTCTTAGGTTAAACTAAAGGAAATCACGTGAGTTTGGTCACGTGTTTGTTTTGTTTTTTTACCAATTATGTTGTCCTAATAGTTTTCGAAAGTCTCACAGCGTCTTTGTTTGCATTGACTCGCTGCCGGAGCGATTAATAGCATATATTTGTTCAATTCATCAATCGAGTCGCTTAATTATTGATCGCGACGATCGAAAACGGTGGACAAACAAATCTTAAATATTGAGGATTGTGAATAAAGCATAAGAGGATCAGCCAATTCGGCCTTTTGTTTCCATTCTCACGAGTTTTTAAAAAACTCTGATTGGATCTCACGAGTTCTCTTATTATCGTGCGTCATGCACTATAGAAAAGTCTGTTCTAACAGTCCTAAGTTCAATGAATACCGGCTTAAGTGCTGTCATCTAGCGCGTCGTTTTATTTAGCAGAAATCCATAGCGGAACAGAATACGCGGAACCAGCGCGACCAATCGTGGCCATTCCGTTTTAATTCCTTCGTTTTTTCTGTGACTATGATTGGTCACGTTTCCGCTATGGATTTCCGTTCAATGGGACGCCGCCCTAAGCATAGATGGCAGTATGTGAGATCTAGAACGCCGAGGCGTTTGCTGCGTTTGTCGCGCCCTCGCCGTATTTCGCATTTTGCTTCCTTCTGTTCCTAATCGTCTCTTGGCACAGCACTATACAACCGTAAACCTAGAATTTCTCCGTGTGTTTTGTGTTTCTTTGGGGCCATGATGATAATCGCTGATTTAACGTAAGTAACGCACCGCGTTGCGGCGGTTCGCCCGGATCTGTTCTCGCACAAAGCGAAAATAGAAACGAAAAAACCGTGTACCATGTTTCTTTTCGTTTCCGTCGCTGCAATTCGCTAAAACAAGCACATTGCTCCGATTCGTTACGCTGATGCGCCGATCTGTAAAACGGAGCATTTTCGTCGTAATTTTCGGATTATCGTTCGCGCGACGTGCAGCGATCGCAATACGGTATCCGTCGTTCCCGTGACCGGCGTCACGGGAACTTTACCGGCACCTCGGAACGTGAAGAACGTTCGCAACCGCATAAACAAAAGTAGAGATAAATGGCGTCTGGCGCGCGTTCGTCGTCGAGAGTCCGCCAAACAGAAATCTTTGTTTCCGGCTTTAACCGGCGTGTGTTCGTTTTTGCAGACGTTGCAATCGCCGACGTTTATAGAAACTCTGCCTCTTCCACCCTTGTAGCGGAAAATTGTTTTCGTTCGTCCGTTGAAGGGAGGAGAGCAGGCTTTCCGGAGTCTCGCGCGAATGATCGAATATAAACAGTCTTTTAGTGTCCTTTGTAAGAAAAAAAAAATTGTATATACATATATAAATGTATGCATAAATATTGTGTGTCGATGGTAGAGAAACGTAAGACATCGTTTCTTTTTTTTTTTTTTTTGCAGATTGAAGTCGGAATTAAGTTTGTACACAACACCTGGTAAAAGTGTTTAAATTAGCGATTACAAGCACAATAAATAAAATAGAAAAAAAAAAAAAAAAAAAAANTTTCGCTCTTATAAAAACAGACTGAGATAAACAATTATATTGCTCTTTCTATAGAAGCGGATTGAGAAACACAAAAACTCGACGGTAAAACAACTCTCAAGCCGATTAACAAAGAAAACCTCGCAAAGAGGATAAAAATATATGAACAATAGATACAAGACACAAAAGCAGAAACAAAAGAACCAAAAACAAAAACACTCAACCGATTGATCAAAGCAATTCAGATTATTGAAGAACCATGGGCATTGACAAGTTGCAAGCATATTTGGAAAACTACTGCCCGGGAGGGTGTATACCGGTGGACTTGTTGAAGATAGGTCGTTTACATCCTCAACAAAGGCAACGTGCACGTATGATAAAAGGTCAACCTATACACAATTCTAAATTTAGACTGGTGCTGGACGGAGAATGTTGCCTGGATAGACTTTATGGTGGATTCTTTTCAGGTAAAAATCGAAAACCTTACTTATATTATATTATAACACGGTAGTTGGTTTTTTTAAGTTTATATAATTGGGTGATTTTTTTATTGGTGCACACACAGATTGGGCATGTGGTGGTCAGTGGAATCGCATGCTCCAGTACCTCGCCGTACTGATACAAGCTACAGAAATGTCAGGATTGGAGTTGGTTGTGTTCTTTAACGGCTCTCTTGAACCTTTAAGAAATGACGAGTGGATTGAACAACAATTGCAAATGCGTGCTAAAGTCAATAACGTAAGTGTTTGCAACGACTGCGCTTTTTGAGTCAATGGGAGTAAGATAACGTTTTGTTTCTATGTTTTTGTTTGTTTGTTTGTTTGTTTTTTTTTTTTTATATTAAGGTTTTGAAACATATAACAACGAAAGGCACACCACCGCCAAAAATCTGGTGGACTCCGCCTGTAGGTTTACGAACAAGTCTACGTATGGCTCTTAGGCATCTTAATGTTACAGTTGTAAGTTGAACAAAAAAAAGGTAAAAAGGATATATTTTATTAACACGTTAAGCGCGGAGCCCGATTTTGCTGTGATTTTCCGTTCAGGAAAAATCTGACGCCGCCTAAACGGAAAGTTCACCGTCGGGGTTCAGTCCCGCGGAGGGAGCGCGGACACCGCGCTTAACGTGTTGTGAATGTTAGATAATTTTCAACACAATTTAACATTTCTTTCTTTACCACTCAAGTTATGTACGATGGATGATCATCATCAAGAAGTAATAGCTTATATTCGTGAGAATAATTTCAATGGATTACTTGCTGACGACGCCGAGTACGCCGCGTTCGATCCGCCACGCTATTTCTCATCTACGCAATTGAAACTCACGTACAAGGCAAGTATTTGTGAGATAAGCGTTTTTTTTTTGTTTTTTGTTTTTGTTTTCTAGTAAAGGTACCGAGCCCCGAGTGCGTTCTGCTAGATTCACGACAAAAATGTGTTGCAGGGTTCACTTGACACGAAAGAGTATTTACTACCGGAACTCATTAAAGCTCTCAACATACCAGCGGACAGACTCTGCATATTGGCAGCTTTGCTTGGAAATGACATACTGCACGAGAACGATTTGCTTGACTTTTACAAGAAACTCAACATTAGCATCAACGTGGTGAGCAAAGCGGGTGTTGAACACACCGTGAAGACGCTATCGAACTTTGTGAAGGAACTGCCGTCAGTGGAACTGGAAGTGGTTTCGCTTAAAGTCTTCGGTTCGGCTTCCGATACTAGATGCTCCAAGTTGCGACAGTCCATTCAATATTACTTGAACGGCACGAAAGAAGGTTTCTTGCACTACAAGCCTGCGAAACAAGCGAACTTGCCGAAAGGTATGCACGTTTGTTTTCAATTTGACGTTCATTCCATAGCAGTAGTTTCATTATTCGAGTACAGAGAAAATCAAAACTGTTCGTGTCTGTTTTTTTTTTTCTCTTCAGTTAAGAATTATCACGAAACCAAGTCAACAACTCAACCAAATGCGGACGCGGATGCTACGTCAGAAAGTGATGCAAACTTGGAAACTTCGAGATTTGCTTCTGAGACCTTGGAAAGGGAGCGAGAGAGTTTGAATGCTTACAAGCAGGCCACGGCCAACGCGAAATCGGCTCCGCAGATCGTAATCGAACCACCCGGCATACCACAGGTCCATGGAGACGTGGACAACATACGGACTGAAGACGAACAAAGTAAACATCGTTTTTTTATAAGTAAATATCGTATGATTCAATAGCTGTGGTACTTCATATGAGATTTGAAAAACTAGACGACGGACCTGCCATTAATGGATCATCTCATCTCCTGATAAGTTCGTCGAGTTCGAGCAGTAGTTCTTCCGCTACGTCTCCGTCTCATGGAACGTCGCACGAACCTACAGGCGAAGATCAACAACGAGCGGAACAAGAGCCGGAGAAGCGAGAACGAGAGCAAAGAGAACAAGAGCAAGAATGTCAACCAGCCGAAAAGATCAGTATTCCAACAACATCACCGGAAGTTATGCGTACCGCTTCCGAGCGTCATCAGAAGGGACTGATGTCAACCTACATCTATCAAATTCTAACCGCCGGCGAGATCAAACTGCCGGTTCTTCTTGAGGATGAGAACCATCGTGAAATTCCTTCCATTCATTTAATTTACAGACCGATTCGACAAATGGTATACGCCATTCTGTTCAATCTTCATCATCGTATATACATGGCGACAAAGAGCAAAGAAAAGGGAGGTGAGTATTGAGATCTTACGAGAATTGTCTTGCGATGTATCGGTATATTTGGTCCAGTTGTTGGTATAACTCTGTGCGAATTCGCTCGTGAAAATAGAGAGCGAGAAAGTGGAGGTTCCGGACGTGATCATAAAGGAATGGGTTTGGTCCAAGTCAAATCCTTATCAAACTCCGGAACTGGTGAAGGCTGAACAAATTGGCTGGGGAGTGCCTACAATTCAACGTCTGTGGTTTGGGTAAGCGAGAGAGTGTTACTTAGGACTCTTAATTAAATTTTTACAAATTTTCGTTCTTAATTGTGCGATAAGATTGTTGTTTTCTTTTGACTTTCGCGAGTAAACTGAAAAAATTTCCTATTTTTTCCAGCACAGTTATTGATGACAAGCGTCGTAGACTTAGAGGATTCCTGACTTGCATGAGGTCCGATACACCTCTCATGCTGAACACCTCTTACGTTCCCCAACACTTGTTGGTTATGGCTTGCGTATTAAGGTAAATGTCGAGAGTACGATCGTTTCGAACAACTTTTTCTTGTTTCAAATAAAAGAAAATTCAGAAAAGAAACAGCGCAAAAATTCAAATTGCGATCTCTAGAGTATAAAAAAAACAAAACAAACAAAAGCGCATCAATTTATCATCCATCACCTTGTAATGATGAAGCAATTAATTAACGCGTCTTTTCTCTCTTTTTTTTACATATTTATACTCCGTTGTTTGAGAATGATTAATTTTTGTATTCGAACAAACTGCATTTTACAGAATAATTTATAGATTGTAATGCATGCATCTACACCTTCTGAGAGCATTTAAATATTTAATCAATATAATTGGTTTTAGATTTATATATTCATATAACAATATGAATGTATGGGAATCAGGAAACACTTGATGTTCAAGGATGTGTTGAACTGATTTTACGGGGGAACGTTTTTAATTTATTTATCACTTATTACTGTTACTATTATTATTACTATTATTATTACTATTTACCGTATCTGTCTAAGGTGTGGTCGTAAAACCTTAATGAGATATTGGCAAACGACAGTGACGCGGAAGTTTAAATTATATATACCTATACCTATATATAATATATATATATATATAATCTACTGAATATATACATATACATATATTTTTACATATTCATATACATATACAACTGAATCTTTAATCATCGACGGAGAAAAAAATAAATTAATCTTCTCCACTTTATATTACAAGAATTTACGATATATATATATTAAGTTTAAGAATCTGATTTGTTTCTTTTTACGTGTGTAAAAAGAAATTTACACACGTTTTGTTTTTAGCGCGCCTGTGAAAACAAGTTCGAACCGGAGAAAACATATCCTATCGTGATCGATAGAATTTGTGTGGATTGATGTTTGATTTGTTGTTCCACAGATACATCATGTCCTTTTCCGACAAGATCAAGATCCTGCGTCGTCAGGAATTGGACGCTTTTATCGCCCAAGCTTTCTCACCGGAACTTATGAACGCTCAGTATTTGCAGGACTTGCAGGTAAAAACACACATCATCGTGTGTGCTTGTGAATTTTCTCTCTTTCTGATTATAACCCCCTGATTATAAAACATTATCCGAACGGCTCATGTTTACACCGTGGTTTTTCCGTGTGTGTGTAGCTATCGTTGGTGACATCGCGGGGTGTGCAGCTGGCTACTTTGTTCATGGCCGGTGTCGAGACCGCGCTATTGGCGAATGACGCCTGCGGCGCCCCCATACCCTGGCTTATGTGCTGCCCGTGGCTTTACTTCGACGGAAAACTGTTCCATCATACACTTGCGCGCACCACCATCGCGAAGAATTTGTTGGAACTCTGCAGTGGTCACATCGATCGCGTGATGAAGGTCGAGAGAATGAGGAAAGCGATACTCGAGGGAATCACGGTTGTGTTCGCCAGACCGCCTTTACCTGTGACACCAGGTACGCTATAATTTTACCTTAGTCTTTAACTGTTCAACTGAGACTGTTACATGTGGCGACTGGGACTTTTACACGTAGTGACTGGAACTGTTACGTACCAATCGGAGAGACTTTAAAGTCTCCTCCTCCCGTATATGTTATTTCAGAAGAAATAACATTAGTAGAAAAGAGAGTTATAAATCCGATTACACACTTCGATTATTTTGTGTAAGTAAAAAGTCAATCAGACAATTCTCAATGAATTTATCATCTCCCACGACGACGCTTCCGGTAACCTTAACATCTTGCGACTCTTCGTAACGAGATGTTTTCGAACGGAAGCAGAGCAAAGAGCAGCTGATAATTGCTTCGCGAGAGTTCAAATCGTTGAACATCGCGAATCTCGCGGCTGCGACACAAAAAAGCAAACACTCTGACGTTCGCAGACTGTTCGCAAAAAAATGTTGTGTGACAACGTGTATATTTGTTGCGCAAGTAAAATTTTGTACAAATTTAATTTACAGCGGGAATACGCGTGTCAATTCCCTCGAACATCCTGCCTGCCGGATGTGCCATCAACGACGGTATATTGCGTGGACGCGGGAGCGGAACGATTCCACAGCGTGGAATCATGAGACGTCCCATTCCGTCGCGCGGTGGTCAACTGGAGATTGCGGGTGTTGTTGTGGGCCAATGGGGCCCGAATTACGGACAACCCGGTCGACTTCCGCAACCATTGCAGGGCCATCCCCGCGCACGAATCCCACCCCAGGTACGATATGAATAAAATCTGAGAAAAAAAAAATGAGAGAGAGAGAGGGAGAGAGTGCGATCACAAATTGTCACGTACGCTGTGTGATTATCGGCGGCGTGTACGGGAGAGAGCACATGATGTCAACACGATCTTTTGAACAGATTTTAGGAGAACGTTCGGGATATTGAATAGTCTCTCTGCTTTCACTATTTAACGTCGCTAAGGTGTGGTTCGGAAAACATGCATTTACGAGAAGGACACACATCACGTTTTAATTAAAAATGACGCAGAAATACAACGTCGCTTTGACGTGTATTTTTACATCGTGCATATTTTTCTTATGTAGATTTTATATATATATATATATATATATATGTGTGTGTATATATATATATTCAACACATTTATACCACAATTGGATCTTTGATTATCGACGGAAAGAAGAACGAATCAATCTTTTCCACTTTATATTACATTACAAGGATTCATGATATATATATATATTAAGTTTAGGAATCTGATTTATTTCTTTTTATGTGTGTAATAGAGAAAAATTTTTGTGCGCCTTTTTGTTACGCTGCGCACAGTGGGGTTTACACATTCGAAAAGCTGGTCAAAAAAAGTCACTTTTGAAAAAAAAATCTTAATTCGGGTGTAAAATTTGTGTGTGTTGCCACACACACACACACACACAGAATCTTCAGAGAAACTGGAAATTTGAGAGCCAAGCGGTGAATGTTCGAACGATGAAGTTGAAAAGATAGAGATAAACAACAATGTAATGATATTTTTTCATTATCAATATGTAATAATTTTTAGAGTGTGTAATATTTTTCAGAGTATATAATATTTTTTTCAGAGCATATATAATATTTTTCAGAGTATATATTTTTTAGAGTATATTAATATTTTTTCTTTTTATGCTTTCGCGCGTGCGTTGTATTAACATTCGAAGATGTTTGTTTTTTTTAGGGAGGTTTGAACCGCGTTGATGTTATTTTTTTTATATCGACTGACACATTTTGTTTCACCTCGTCAGGGTTTCAAGAGTATCAGGACTGCTCTTGAAATCGGAAAAACATTCTCGAATGTTAATATATTAATATTTTTTAGATTATATATCATATTTAACGTTTTTTTCTAATATATAATTCTTTTTAATATTATTTAATGAATATTGTCTGATACTAAATAATAAATAACAATAAGAATGTGAAACTTACACGAATGTGAAGTCTACTTATGTTGCACTTAACTTTTTTTTTTGTACGTAAGGAAAATAAGAAATGCTGATACTTTATTAAGTACTAAAATTATCTATGTTCTAAATTTACTTATATTCTAAACCTTTTTTTGTATTTTTTGTACCACTCAACGACATTTACCACTTAGCGCTACTCGTACTTTTTTTTAACATTATTTAATATAATTCTTTAATATATATATATTTTTTAATATATATTTTTTCTTTAATATATATTCTTGAAAATATATATTTCACATGTAAACGGATTAAAAACCAGCCAAAAAAAGCCTAAGAGGAAAAAGGATTAGATAATATAATAGGTATATTAAATAACAAACTGATTAACTAATAAATCATTAATTGATCAAAGAAACAAAAATACTTTTACATAGAAGAGAGAGTCCAATACAAGACAAAAAAAAAAAAGACGTTCGGGGGTTAAGATGTTGTTTGTTCAAATTTAGATTAAACTACAGACGTTTCGATCCTAATTTGGAATCCTTCTTTAGTAACTGGATATAAAAGTAATTTTGATCTTTAAAAATAATTTTGATCAGCTTTCGAATGCAATTACTCCACTGTGCGCTGTTTACGACGAACCTCTTTTTACGAAAATGTTGGCAAAAAAAGAAAATTATACGTATTTTTTACATTGACCGCGTTCAGTAGGACAATTGATGAATCGTCTTGTCCCGATGTTTATTCTAATAATATAAGATCTAAATCATATTGCGCTACCAAAGCGCAACTTGATCTGAACAATTGCTTGCTGAACGCAACAATTTATATATCCGTATCCGTTTTATAGCTTTGTGATTTCGTCTTATTATCATTTATCCGCATTTGCATGTTTTTTATATGTAGTATGAACTCTGTTATAAAAAAAAATAAAGATTTGTGTATATTTTATCTACCGAGTATCTTTAACTAAACTGTGTTCCTTATTTTAAGTTGCTTTATCGCGCTCGAATAAAGCGCAATATATATATATATACGTATATATATATACATATATATATATATATATATATATATATTTATTTATTTATTTAGCCGAGACAAGTTCTATTATATAACGAAATGATTTTTTAGTGAACTTTTTACACGATTAATCATTTATTTATGTGTAGGACTTTTGTTTATGTGTAACGGCGTAACAGATGTATTAGAGTAGTTTCCACAAATGTCCTGTTTCTTCCTTAAAAAAAATCGTGTTTTGTTTCACAACACATTCCAAATGTCACCACCTTCCTGTTATTTTTTTTTTTTTTTAGTTCAATAAATGTACGTAAAACGACTTTGTTAAGTAGAAATCAAATCAAGAATTAGGAATTTAAGAGCCAAACGCTGGATATGCAAAATATTTAAATCTTATTTACGTGTAAAATTATTATATATAAAATATTATACATATATATTTAAGTATGTTTT
>NW_018020903.1:23405-82626 GCF_002006095.1 Pseudomyrmex gracilis | reverse complement strand
ATATATATATATATATATATATACATATAACATTATAAATTTATAATTGTTTTGACGCGTAAATTAACTACAATTTTATAATAATTTACACGTTAAAAAAAAATATAAACACATTTCTCGCGCGTACATGCAGTTTGGTTCTCAAAGTCTCAATTCTCGACATAATATATTTTTCAATTTGCTAATACAATTTACGATCGATGAACACAATTATTATTTTTTTTAATTTGTTCCCGACGAGATTAGGCACTTCGGAATACTTTGCTATATTTTTTTAGTTTTAAAGTAGATAAATGAAAACGCATGTCGGTTGTTTTCTTTGAGAAAGGGGGAGGGAGTTTTTAACAAAAAAAAAGAGGTAAGTATTCACGTTTTCGTGAACCAAAAAAAAAAAAGAAACGTCAGACAATTATGTAACAGAGGGGTGGACAAGAAACGTGGACTCGGTCTGCGTTTCAAAGCAAGCAAGTTCTTCTTCTTCGGGATGTGAGAATCGCTTCGTTCATGTTAATAGATTACACATGATCGAACACGCGGCGTTTCTGCGAAATTCCATCCGCGTACGCGGCGTTCTCCTGCGAACAAAAATACGTTTATCGCGTTGTTTGCGATGTAAATTTTGTACAATTTTACTTAATTAACTTTTTAGGAATTTTTGTTTTTTTTTTAACCTTTAGAAGAATTAAAAACATGCAAACATACAAAAACTCGCTGCGCGTCAAATAAAATTTGATTTTTTTTTTGACACAACAGATTTGACATGTGTTACAGTTGAAGTGAAATCTTTTTTCGTAGGTAACGTCTATCGGCGGGCTTAAATACGGTCTTCCTCGTGGTATTCCATTAGCACGACCAACATTTCAAACACGCGGAGTGAATCGTGTGCCCACTACCGCCGGACGTGGAAAGAAAACTCAAATGAAGGTAAACGAGATATTAATCTTTTGAGAAAAAAACGTTTGGTTGAGAACAAAAAAAAAAAAACAAAAAAAAAACAGAAAGAAAAAAAAAAGAAAAAAAAGAATTTATATCGCGGGAATCGAATCCGGAAACAGAGTTCTTGCTTTGCTGGACGAACTGTGTATCTTTATCACTGTTTAGGTGACCACTAAAAAGAAAGCTCCTCTCAAAAAGAACAAAGAAATCGAAAAGAAAGATAGCAAAAATCGTATCACTATAGACGGAATCACCGATTATAAGTAAGTGTTTTAAGTGTTTCCCGCACATTTGAAACCCAATGTTGTAAATCAAGTATATGATATATATATATATATTATATATATATATATATATCGATGTGTCGATTAATTTGTGCGAACAACTCTCTTTTGCAAATTTTTCGATTTCGCAAACGTAACGTACGACTCCACGTACATGTTTGAGTAATTTTTTTTTGTTTTTTGAATCATAATACTTTGACTTGCGTGCATACGACAAAATTCAAACACTTTTCTTTTCTTTTTTTTTTTTTTTTTTTTTTTTTTTTTTTTTTTTTTTTTTTTTTTTTTTTTTTTTTTTTAAATAACCAGACAGGAAAATTTAATCGCATTTAACTGTAATGTCTATTATGTGATGCGCTCTCTATTTTAGCGAGACTCAAACTGATCAAAACGAAGTTCATAAACACAAAGACGCGCTGCCCGCGACAGGGCAGTTCGATGACGCAGTGGAAAACGGAAAGGGCATGGAGAAGGGGCAAGGCGATGCGCCACTCATTACCACAGAAAATTAGATATCGTTATGCACACAGTTACACATACACACGTTCCACACATACACACATACACATACACACACACACACACACGACACAGACGAATTTTCAAAAAGAAATGACTATTACTCCCGGATTGTGACTCAAGACTGCTAAGAATCTTACTTATATGTTTTGAACGATTACGCACAGGTAACATTCGAGTGTGGCTGCCGGTGAACAAAATAATTGCGCGAGTTTTTTTTTCCGATCTAAATTTGAAAAACTGCTTTTCAAAATTGAAAACAATTCTCTTCTGTGTGTATTACCAAAATTAAACCATTTCGCGAATTTCTCATTTTATTTTTCAATTATCTCATTTATATTTCTCATTTATTTTTCAATTATCTCATTTATATTTCTCATTTATTTTTCAATTCAATCTTTCGAACCGATCCATAGAAATTTTTGTGATTAAAGTTTTCGAGATGTGATCGAAATTGCATTCCAAATTTCAATCTTTTCCAAAAAAAAAAAAAAAGATTCGATTTATTTGTCATTTTGAGATACAAGATCGTAATTGCAAATTTCGAAAAAACGATGAAATAATTTAATTAATTTGTCATTTCGAGAAATGATCGAAATTGCAAATGTCGATCTTTTCGGAAAAAATGATGAAACAATTTTATTTCGAGATATAATCGAAATTGCGAATTTCGATCTTTTCCAAAATAATGATAAAACAATTTGATTGATTTGTCGTTTCGAGATATTATTTAAGATATAATCGAAATTGGATTGCAAATTTCGGTCTTTTCCGATATGAAAAACTGATGAAAAAAAAATTCGATTAATTTGTCATTCCGATGAGTTCGGACGAGAAATTGGCAGACGGTCGCGCGAATGTTACGTGCGCAATGGTTCCAAAGCTCTTACGGGGCCAAATATTGCACTAATGATAGGAGAGACATAAAAAAAGAAAATCTTCGGCTCAACGGCGCCCCCCGGGTGTGATCCCCGGGACACCGTTGGAGAGTGGAAGATTTCACCACGTTCGTGACATGTACGCGATTTTTTTCAATGTCGTCACTGCCAAAACGTACCATTTATGTAAGATAGAAAAGACAAAGAAAAATCGCGCTCGTACTAACTAAGGACGAAAAACAAAACAAAAAAAAAAAAAGAAAAAAAAATGCGCAGCGAGCGCTTGTCCGCGCTCGCCGATTATTTAAATGGAATAGAACTCGACTGATTAAAAGTACGCGTGCGCTAATTTTACTACTCGAGAAAAAAAAAAACAAACAAACAAGTCGTCTCAGCTGCTATAAGTATTTAATTCTTAAAAAGTGTGATTATTTTTTTTACACGAAAATATATATTTTCCGGTATTATATGAAATGCTCGCTGCGACCCGTCTCAGCGGCGACTTTTACCGAGATTCTGTCCGAGGAAGAAAGTAAAGAAAAACAAAAAAGAAAAAAGAAAAAAAAAAACAAACAAACAAACTAACTAAAGCCAACAAGGCTGTGAACATCAACGGACGTTGTTGAACAAATCGCCGTTTAACAAAACCGACACACACACACAAACACACAAATACAAAAACGCGCAGCGCGTTTTAACTGAGACTTTTGTAGATAGAAAAAAAATTTAATACACGCGCGCCGGACGGGACGCTGAGACGGTCGCCAGCACATGGAGACTGATGCTTTTCATATAGGTAAAATATATATTTATACACCACATATAAATATGATTTAGATTAGAGTTCCCGTATAAATATATATATATATTATATACATATATAAATATATATATTATACGTAAGTTGTGCCTGTGTGTATGATATGTGTACCTCCAAGTCTCCGGTTTGAGAGAAGTTGAGAGATAGTTGAAAGGGAGAGAGAGCGAGAGATGCGATTGTTGACCAAGAGCGCGGGAGGAATGAAAGTGCAAAGCGTACCACAATAATATGTACATAAATGTATGTTACGTCGTTGCGAACGCGTGTACACACGCACGCACGCGCGCACACACGCACACACACACACACACATACATACACACACGTGCGTGCGTGCGTGCGTGCGTGCGTGAGTGCGCGCGCGTTTGCGCGCAAATCTAGGTCATATATTTATTTGCTGTTGCGTTGGAGAAATGCGTGAATGCTAACTAATACCGAAATGACCGAAGTTGAGATTCGGAGAGCGTTTCTATTTTGAAAAGTCTGCGGCGTGCGCACGCGATTACACGCTTTTTCTTCACGTTAAATCATGCGGATTATATAGAAGCATTTTCTCACCCCTCCCCCCCGTCGAAAAGGGAGAGAGATATACACAGTTTAGCGACAGATTGAACGCTATCGTTGCTTTACTTGCCTCGTATATGATTTAACGCGAAGAAATAAAAATCAAATGTGTCACGGGACTTGAAATCTTGTCGACTTGAGATTTGCCGTAAGGACGCGCGCGTTTGAGAAGCAGGAGCGTTCGTTTGAAGAAAAAAAAAACAAAAAAAAAAGTCACGTCCTTACGGGAAGACTCATATTGTTTGGAAAAAAAAAAAAATATGCTACATTACGCGACACACGTGTTAGTTGGTTAAAAACTAAAAAAAAAAAAAAAAAAGAACGAAGCGTGATACAAAATGTTCTAAATGTTTTTTACGAAGATGTGTGTTTAGTTGAAACACAACAAAATGTTGATTCGATTTTTTATCGCCGAGTTTTGCGTCAATTTTGTATTTTCTAATATATTTTGTGCGTTTTTTCTTGTTCC
The DNA here is from genome assembly GCF_002006095.1 of Pseudomyrmex gracilis. NCBI lineage: Eukaryota > Metazoa > Arthropoda > Insecta > Hymenoptera > Formicidae > Pseudomyrmex > Pseudomyrmex gracilis. The sequence goes on along the minus strand of NW_018020903.1, from coordinate 78,156 downwards.
GACACATACTGTATTAATATATAATATTAATATATTTAAAACGTGCGTTGTACACACCTCACATTTTTTGTTTTGTTAAAAAAAAAAACAGAGAAATTCATTAAAACCAACAAAAAAAACCAAAAAACAAAACTCCACAAAAAAAACCAAAAAAAAAAAAAAAAAACAAATTCCTATCGCGTTTGAGAAGCGATTTAAGCGCGTCTAATGTAGCGTATTTTGACACACTTGTGTAGCTCTTTGTTTAATTGTAAATAATAATGAACAGTTGCTTTAGAAATGACACACAGTGCGACTGATGACACGCTGTACATAACATGAGAATCTTAGAGAGGGCGCGTATTACGTGTTTATCGCGCATTGTGAAAAAAAAAAAAAAAAATAGAGAAGATGATTATGTTAAAAAAATATTTACTATTTATGCGTAGAACAGTCTCCGCAAAAGACTTTCTACCAAAGAGAGAGATCGGGAAGGAAAAAGAGAATTCTTTTTTATCGAGAGATGATGATGATGATGATGATGATGATGTGAAGTGAAGTAACAAGACGGGACGACGAAGAAAAACTGATGATTAATTAAGACGGGAGGAGCGCGCGCGCGTGCGCGCGGAGGATGGTTGATGCATCTTAAAGAGAGAGAGAGAGAGAGAGAGAAACCGTTTATTGAGATAATATAATGAGATATGATAAGATAAAATGTTATATTTTTGTAGATTTGTTATTGCGTAAAATGCATTAGGACAATGAGAAACTTTATATAATTTGAGTAAAATGACAGTTAACGAGCCTGAGAGCAGTTAAACGAGTAAGATCTTGTACGGGAGCGAGGGAGAGACAGAGAGGAGAGACTGTGCGAAGTGCTTTAGACGGCATGTTTAAGGAAGCGCGACATCCGCAGATAAGAAAAAAAAATAACAAAGGAAACGAGTTTCATGCTTTCCTTACATTTCTGAAGCTCTCGGTTTCAGCCCGCAGTTTCGCTCGCGGAAAACGCGAGAGAAAATAAAATAAAATAAAATAAAAACAAGGATAATATTGTGTGTACGTTGTAATAAACATTTAACAGAAGAAACGAAGAATCGAAACAATGTCAGCTTCAATGTGCGCCGAGCATGTGGAAAAAAAAAAAAAACAAACAAATTTTCGAACCACTTTGATACGCGATGCATACGATACGCGATCATCCATATTTGCTTGAAACAAAAAAAAAACAACCACGTTTGTCTCGACCGAACGTTCGCATAATGAAATATCATACGTTTCTGTCACGGATATATATATATATAAAACCACAAAAACAAACTATAGTTTTTCGAGTCATTCGCGAGAATCGTCTCATATGTATGTAAACGATCGATTAGCGTGCGATTACTTTGCGAAGCGATGCGAGTAAGTAAAACAAAAAAACAAAAAACAAAATACGACGATCGCTGCAGCCGGTATTCCTCTTTGTGAATGTAAATTTGAAAAATTGACAAATCTCGTTCGCGCAACGAACGATCGTACACACTTCACACACGTGACACACGCACACGCACACATACACACACACACACACGTACGCATACATGAATGACACACGCAAACTAAAAAAAAGAAAAAAGAAAAACAGACTGTCTTGAATCAGACGAAAAATACGAATTTACGAGAGTCGCAACAAAATGCCACTTTACGCTTTTACGTAAAGATAGATGATTTTCTTTCTGAGAAAACAAAAAAATATCGAACTCTTGATACATAATAAAAATAAATATATATTATACATATATAACTGAAATACAAAACAGAGACACAAATATATATATACATATATATATATATATATATAGACGCAATCGTCGATCAGTTGCCGCCGCACTGACACGCCGATATGACGAAAAATACAAAAACGATGAATAAAAAATAATTTAACGCAAAAAGAAGAAAAAAAACACAAAAACTCGAAGAGTAATACATGCAAAATGACAAAAAAAAAAGAAAGAAACAAACAAAATAAAGAATTCATTCAGAACACAACAGAGAAACGTCGAAGGAACGAGGAAATTTGCGCAAAACACGAACGACGTATAAAAAAAAAAAAAAAACAAACAAACAAACAAAAAAGAAAACGAGAAAAAGGAAAAAAAACAGGCGCGTTCGAACGTGCTTGCTTTTCGTTGTAACAAGTAGTAGAGAAGAGCGGGGCCCACAAAAAAATAAATAAATAAAACACTCGTCTATGATATAAATAAACCAGACACACGTTATTAACGCATTAAAAAGTTACAAGTAATCTATCGTATCTTACACGAAGAAGAGTTGAACGATTTGTAAAAAAAAAAAAAAAAAAAACGACTCTTGACGCATTAAGTGTGTTGCGAAACAAGGTAATGCAATTAATAACACGCAGAAAAAAAAAAACTAATCGTACGTAAAATACTAATCCTCCTCGTACCGATCTTTAACCGGATACGGACCGGATACGCGGCAAACGCGATGGATAGATTTGTCATCAGATCGACGTCCGAGAAAAAACGTAACAAAACGTTATGTTCGCGGGTCTTTTCTCGCGTTCGTCGATTTTTCGCAAATCGACCATTTCTTTTTTTTTTTCTTTGTTTTTCGACGCTTACGCTCTTTCACAGCACGAAGTAGCAATTGCAACACACACACACACACGCGCGCGCGTAGAAAACCCGTCGTTGAAAACGAAATTAATTCGCGCCCTGAATTGTTCGCGACGTTTATATCCCAAAAAAATCTTAATTTTGCTTTCGCTCCCCCTCCTCCTCCGAGTATTTTCGCTTTGCATTTTTTTTTGTTTCTTTCGTAGAATCTCAAGTCGAGAAAACCAAAATAATCATTTAATTTTAACAGTTTGTTTTAATTAATTGCTCTAGAAAAAAAGGGGAGAAGAAGATACGCGATTGTGTTGTTACTTTCATTTTTCTCAAAGTATGTATATTTCGCGTACGCTTCGGACGATAACGGGCGCGTTTGTGTTTCTCCTTTGATGATCCTTTCCCGTAACCATTTGCGAATGTAGAATCGATTTTTCATAGCGACGATCCGATAATTGTTTATTATAAAACAACGCGAGAAAGAGAGAGAGAGAAAAGAGAGAGAGACACAAAGGAAAGAGAAGGGAGTCGCGACCCGCGCGCTCGCCTGTGTTTGATAAATTTTTTAAGTTTCTCCTTTTCCAAACGTAGCTTTGCTTAACATACGTAAATAAACGAGATATAAAATAATTAAACGATAGCAAACGCGAAGTATAATGTAAAGTTAAAAAAATATAAAAAGTAAAAAACCAAAAAAAGAATTAAACACTTATCGATGTAGTTGAGAAACATAAAACTAAAAAGCAAAAAAAAAAAAAAACAAACAACGCGTGTGGGCCCCCGACACAACACACCTATATTCTTATTAAATATCACATAACGTATATATTCTGCTGTTATTATTATTATTATTCTTTTTTTTTTCATAGCTGAGAGAGAAAGAGAGAGAGAGAGAAAGAGAGGAAGCAGGAAATCCAATTTACACACGCGCGATACATATTGTATGTTTATTTTCTGTTTTTACTGTTTCGCCCCTCCCCTTTCTGTAATTTTGTTTTTTTCGATGAAGGAAAACTGTGACGCGAAATATATTTAAAAAATAAAAAAAAAAAATAAAAAAATGGCACGTACCTGTGTGAGTGTATTTGTGTGAGAGAGAGAGAGAGAGAGAAAAGAACGCAAAAACACGCTCTTCAAATTTTGCAACAAACGCGGAAAAACTAAACGACCGTTAATGACTCCTCGCTCGAGTCGATCCGCGAAGGAAAAACGGAAAGGAAGAGCCGAGAGGAGAACCGTTTGTTAATTCGAAAATTTTTAACACACGCGCCGAGCTAAGTTATTATTATTGCTAATTTTGATTGTTGATTTTTGAATCTCGGATAGAGAGTTAAGTCGGGTGCGAGTTGAACGAGTGGTTTTGGTCCACAAAAATTCCTTTTTTTTTTTCGGTTTTGTGTCGCGCGCGGATATATAAAAAAACGCGATGAAAAAATTCGTAACATCGATTGTGAAATTCTTTTCCGTCGAAACCAAAAAACAAAAAAAAGAAAACACTCATTCGTATAGTCGTAATATAACGCGGTCGTAATTGCAATTAACCATCGACATATTTTATTTCGAGCAACAGAGAAAGTTCGAAGGAAAGAGAAAAGAGATGAATTCACACGGAGAATTCGAGAGATGATACACACAATTGCCCAATGCATACACACACACACACACACGTACAAGAGAAAACACACACACACACATATACACACACAGAACCGACCCGTTCGCGGTCCCTTGCATTTAATATTTAAACGCAGCCACATTGATGTATTCTTGTTGGATTATTAATACCATTGTAAACACTTATATATACTGTTGTAACATGTACCCCTTTCATGTCTAGTGTCGAGCAGAGCTGAGATTCCAAAAAAACGCTTTTCGCTAGTTCGAGAAAAGTCATTGAGTGATCGTGTGCGAAAAAAAAAGAAAACAAAATCGAAAAAAGAGAAGAAAAGTTTTTCCGAGCACGTATATATATGCATATATATATATATTGTTCACGCGACGTTCATTTTTCGTGAGATATATTTCCCGTAGGGGAAAAATGAAAATTTGTTTAAATAGGTGCAAAAAGAGAAACGTGGAAGAATCCGGAAGAAAAAGGGAAATCAAGAGAATCAGTGCGCTGGCGAGAACACGGTGAAAGAGAGAGAGAGAGAGAGAGAGAGAGAGAGAGGGAAGAAAGTTATTGTGTAACTCTGAAGTCACATTTAAACTATACTTTAAAAAGCAAAAAAAAAAAAAAAACCATATTTGGGGGGAGAAGAGCGAGAGAGTAGCAGATAAATAACTTAATATAAATGTAGTGGCAAACTCTTATAATAACTACCGCAAAGACGAAAAAAAAAAAAAAAAAAAAAGAAGAAACCAATATATATTGATGATTATTCGAGATATAAAATGCGAAACGCACTCTTAATGGATGTTGTAAACAATTTAGAAATATTTAAATTGCATTATATATGTATTTAATACTCACTGTGTAAAAAATCCGCCTCTTGGAAATAGGCCGCGAGTGCGCCTCTGGCCCGCTCTGATTGTTTTTGTCACACCGAATTGAATTTTTTCTTTCTTTTCTCAAAAGAAGAACGAGTGCGAAAGAAAGAACTTTTCTTCGGGGAAGCACTCTCGGCGATTTTTCCGATCGGCGGAAACAAACATTTCAGTTTGTAATTCCTTTTCAAGCGAGAGCGTAATATTTAAAAAAAAAAAAAAAACCCTTCGTTTGTATCTTCTTATATGCGCAACGTCTCACAACACACACAATAACACACGCAGAAGTAGAATATTTAAACAAATTCGTAGAGTCTGTATCTTCCGCGTTTTTTTTTTTTTTTTTTTTTAATTTTTGAGTTAACATATTAAAGAAAAATACAAGCCTTTTGCGCGACACGATACGTGGCTTTTGTAAAGACGACAAACTTTTAATCGAGGTCTCGCAAGAAAGCTCGTAAGCACGAGTGGGGAGAGTGAGAGAGTGAGAGAGAGAGAAAGAAAGTGAGAGCGAGAGAGGGGCGCGAGAGAGTTCTCGGATACGGTTGGCTGACATTTTCGGAAGTTTACTGATTTATTGAAAAACGTGTTGTCATGTCTTGAATACGATTAAAAGAATAAAAAGAAAAAGAAAAAAAAAAGAATCGAGCGAGTTTACTTTATTGCGCAACTTACCTACCTTTTATCTTCCTTCTTTTTCGTTCTAAACAAAACCCACGAAGCCTTAACATTCGTATTTTGACTCGAGAAACTATTCGAGTGTTAATATTCCTTCTTGTCTCTGTCATTTGTCTGATGTACAGAGTAAATTTTTATTAAATTTCAGAGACTTTTATACGTTTCGCACCACTTTCGACACGTTCGAAAATTCTCTCGACAACTGACAGAGGCTGCGGTCCGTTTCATGCTTAATCGCGCATTTATCTGTAGTATATGTCACGTATACTATAGATAAATGTGCGCTTAAGCATGAAACGGACCGCAGCCAGAGTTAGCGCCATCTAGCGGTAGAAAGTTGTATCAAGTTTTTCCGCGCCGTTCTAGTCCCAACTTGCACCGCTAGATGGCGCAGCTTGTATCTTCTCTTCGACGAACTCCGTAGTCTCGCCGCTAGATGGCGGGCGCGTCAATTATAAAACGTGCGCCGATCCCAGCTTGGAAACACGCACTTTTTTCCATTAAAAAAAATATGGACACGCGTATTACGTATTATAAATTAATTGAATATAAATTTATAAACTCTTCCGCGCGCGAACGCTTTTAAATTCAATTTACAGAAAAGAACTTTTGAAAGGGGAAACCATCTGTCGAAAATGGACGATTCGCCGTCGAAAAGGACAGCGATGTCACGTCTGCGAGATCCAGAGCAGTTGCTGCCGCAATCCGCAGGTGTAAATTTTTTTTTTTTTACTTCCGAGACAATTTCGGTAACACGTAAATTTCTCTTCGAGCGACAAAAAGCAACGTAATATATCGCGCTGATCGTTCGATATATAAAATATGTTTCAAAAGGTTGTTGTGCGCCTTTCAGTCGAGAGAGCACGACGGAGAGGAGTAACCACCCGAAGGAGGGCAAGAGAAAGAGAGACGAGGAACTAGAAGAAAAGGAGCTGCGCGGAGGAATGTAAGAGCGCGCGAGGAGAGAGAGAGAGTACTACAAGTCCGTGCGTATAGTAAATCGAGTGGAGTACTATGAGTCAGTCACACCCACAAGTTGCTTGAGTGAGTTCAAGATCCTCGGCTCGTACACTCCCCGCCTTTCTCCCATCTTCATTGCACGTACACGGAGACAGAGAGAGAGAGATAGAGAGAGAGAGAGCCGGCCGATATGTACGTGTGTGCACGCGGTATGACTGTGCGCGCGGAGACGCGTCAACGCGCGAGGTCATGCGTACATATCAGATCTATCAGGCCTTCGCCTGGGTCTACACGCTCCGCCATAATCGTGTGATACATTGCTTCTCGTTTCGTGTCGTTGATGCGAACGAGACGAAACACACACACACACAGTGTGGGAATCTTCGGATCGTCCGAAGAAGACCCGCTATCTGGGGGATACCCGCGCGCGATATACTTTATGAGGACTGGAATAGAATTGTAATAGCGTTATCGCCGTCTACATGAAGCGAGGAAATAGCCGCGTGCTTTTTTATACAATGTCAAAAAATAAAAAATAAAAAAGAAAAGACAGCTGAAACGTCTTCAGAAAGAAAATTACAAGGAGAGAGAGAGTCTGTCGATAATTTCGCGCGTACGTGTGTGAAATATTTACTACTACTACTACTACTACTACTAATTCTCGCTGGCTGCGAAGGATTCATCTCTCTCTCTCTCTCTCTCTCCTTATTGCGCGCTGATAAGAATAGAGTAACCGATCCCCGGCCGCGGGGCTCCCGGCGATCGTAAACCGGTCCTGAGTTCCGCCGCGCGTTTTGTCGGTGTGCCATGAAAACACCTGACGAAACGTCCGTGGCGATGCACGCGATGCAACTGATAAAAAGGGGGAGACCATAAAAGAGGAGTAAAGGCGGCAACAGAAGGCAAGGGGCATACGGCACGTATATATATATATATATATATGTATATTCCGAATGCGAGCGCGCGAATCTCTCTCTCTCTCTCTCTCTCTCTCTCTCTCTCCCCCACGCCGATACATAAAGGAATTGTGTCTTTGTGGCCAACCGAGCGGAACGCGGAGCTCCGGATTTTTGAGAGCGTGTATATTCCGTACTTTACGATATTAAAAATGAGCGAACGCGCGCGCGCGCGCGGTTCCAGGGGCACGGCGAGAGCGAACAAAATGTCGAAGCGCGCGCGGCGCGTAATGAAATTTATTACTCCGGGAAAAGAAATTTTCAGAGAAAAATTGCAAAGAGCCCCGTGGAGAGAAAAAAAAAAAAAGAAAAAAACAAGAAATCGAGACGACAAATCGGAGTTTTGGCTTCGGAGGTCAAGATCGATCTCGGAAATTTTTCGTCGCATCGTGTGCAAAGCAGTTTTTTTTTCTCGCGATTGCGGGAAGAAAATTTCCTTTTTCATTCGGGAAGAATTGTTGTTGTTGGTTGAGCTCGAAAACCAAGCCCCGTACAACACAGCGATCTCGTGTGACTACGGCCGACTTCTTTGTGATCAAGGATCGACCGAGAAAACCGGTTTCATTGGCGGAGGGTCTTCTCCTCTCTCTCTCTCTCTTTCTTTCTTTCTTTCTCCTCCTCACTCTCTCTTTCTTTCTTTATGAGGCAAAACCGTGAATCGCACGCGTCTGCCTCAATAGATCGGAGCCGCGTCAACACGCGTGTGTACGCACGAACTGGTTATCGTATGTAATCGACGTGCGCGGACGACACGCGTGCCGTGTGTTACATATATACAAACCGTATGCAGATGCGAAAGCATGCGTCAACCCTCCTGGCTTTCTCCGGGGTTTTTTTTCTCTCTCTCTTTCTCTCTCTCTATCTATCTCTCTCTCTCTCAACCGCTTACGTAAAACAGGGTGAATCCAACAACGTTTGTGTAGTTATGGAAACCGCCGAAGAGAACGTGGGAAGAAAAGACCGTTGCGGAAATGAAAATCAAAAAATTATAACTCGTTCAAAACACACTGAGAAAGCGGTTAATTAAAAGGCTCCTGAGCGCGGCAACACACACCTGGATGTTGAAAAAAAAAAAGCTCTTAATTACTTGACGGATTCTTTGAGGGACTTGCGTATAATTTTAAATTTTTTTTTCTACCATTCCAACTCTTCTTTCTCAATTCGACGGGATGAGTTGAAGAAACGGGTTTTTATTCGTTATTTTTTTTAAATATCTTTCTCTAACGTTTAAATAATCAAAGAGATTTGTTTTAACATTCGAATCGTCAACAAAAGAAAACTTTCAGCTAAAAAAATTTTTAATAGTAACTTCTGACACAAGTTTTCAAATCAATATCTCACATTTAGTTTTTCTCCGTTAGAAATAAAATTAATTTGAACATTTCCGTGATTCACAAAATAAAACATCCGAAAAATTCCGACGGGTTTGGTTTTTATCGCGTTGATGACGAATTTCAATTCATGTTCTCGTCGGAGAGATTCGTCTAAAGAAGTAAAAAGTTAAAAATGTAATAACACATTCCGAATATATCAGAAGAACAAAAAAATTCATAAATTTTTCTAACATCCGGTCTTTTAATTATCCCCCTTTCTCAGAAGAGACAGACTTTTGTTTCGCGCGCGCAAATAATATTCGTATATTCGCAAAAAACGAAATACACACACACACACACAAACATAGAAAGCCATTTGTCAAAGACGCGATTTTTGTTTTCTTTGCGCGGCGAACAAGCGTCGCGCAAATAACAACAACAAAATGGAAACCGCGCGATATGTGCCTGTCAGCATTTTATTACAAAATTGCATTCATTGCACATATACATACATCATTCCTTATGCGTTACATTTTTTTTGTTTTGTTTTTTTTTGTTTTTTTTTTGTTTTTTTTTTAAATCGTGTGCACCTATACGAAACGTTTACACTCATTTTTTATATAGAAATGGTAGAAACAGGTACAAAAACTACGCTACCTTAATCATCGCTATCTTACGCTCGTCACTTCGTTCGGTAATTTATTCGAAGCGCAAATGCCGTTTTGCGTTTCTCGCAAACGTTGTTTCTCTCTCGTTCGACAATTCACGTGAGGATTCACGCGAATCGAATTTCGCGTTTCGAGCGCGAAACAAATTTTTTTTTTTTTTTCACTCGCGTTTAACGAAACGCGATTTAAACAAATTCCCAGAATGACAGGAGAACTCTCGTCCTCGCGAACCGATTGTTCTTATTCGAGTTTAAAAAACTTCTCCTCAAATTTTTTTGCGTGTGCGCAACAATAAATTTTTTCGTTTCTTTGTTCTCAAGACGCGCCGCGCACACGCACGCACGCACACGCTCGGGAAGATTTTCGATTTAATGAACTTCCACAGTTTCGACGGAAACCGGCGCCGCGGTTTTGTTGTCGCGCCTGCTGCTCTCTCTCTCCCCGCTCTCGATTTGTTTGCTTCCGAAATTGGGAAGAAGTCGAGACTTTCGGCCCCATTGGAGCTTCTAGTAAAACCACACAAAAATTTAGAAAAAGCGGGGGGAGATAGGCAAGAAGCGTGAGGGGGATAACAGGTGCGTGAGAAAAAACAAAAGGCGCCGGTTGTCCGTCGCTTCGCTTTGCAACACACTCACGGACATATTTTTTTCTTTTTCGTAAACGCAAAACTTCTGTTATTTCTGTAAAAAAAAAAAAAAAAAAAATAATAGTACGTCGATTAAAAGTAAAAAATAAGTTAATAATTATTTCCTACGCTGTTAGTTTGTAAACATCAGTCTCTCTCAATGCGTGTATGTAATTTACAAAAGTGACGTTTTTGTTTTCTTTTTTTTTTTCGTATGGAAACAGAGTGTTTACTCGATCTTGGAAAAAAAAAAAGAAACAAACTTTTCCCGATATTTTCTCTGACGATTTTGCATTCAGATCGAGACGCTGCTGTTCCAGAAATATCCGCCGGGGTTCTAAAGAAACAAATGAAACTTCGCAAAATCGCGTACCAACTAGAAGAGACTCTCAAAATGTATTTTTAAAACAAAACTTTTTATTACCTCACGCGTAACGGTTTTTTGAAACGTTCAAGAAGAAGAGCTTGGAAAATCTGGAAAAGCTACTAAAAAAAAACACAAAAAATATAACTGACACAAATACGAGAGGTCGTGTATAAACAAATTTACGTTCAATTGTCGTTTGTCACAGACGCGTCTTTTGTCGCGGAGAATTGTTTTCGGAGAATTTCGCGAACAAAGGAAAAACAATCGTCAAGCGTGTACTTGAAACGCAACAAAAAAAAAAAAAAAAAAAAAAAAAAAACGCACAATAAATCTTTGTTAAAAATATATAGCTCGAGAATTTGTAGCTTCCGCACAAAGAGAAGTTAACTCTGCTTGAACGACCTTTTTCGGAAACTTCTGGAACCACCTGTGCGTCAATATGCTTCAACTCTCTCGTTCATCGCGTTTGTCACACAAGTAAAAAAAATAAAAAATAAATTGCTTATCGAAATTTGAAAACAACGATTTTTCAATCAAGAGAGCAAATTCGCACGATTCTTTTTTTTTTTTTTTTTTTTTGTTGTTGAACAAACGAACAGAAAAAAAGAGTTTCCAAGTACGGTAGACATTCTGCACAAGAGAAGATAAGTAAACACGCACACGCGTGACGTGCGAAACATTGTCGAAGATTTCGCACGACGAGAGCGGCAATAAAATAAAAATAAAAATAAAAAAAAAAACACAAAATATGGTCCTCGAAAGATCGATGTGTGAGATCGCGTGCATTCTCTCTTTCTCTTTCTCTCTCTCTCTCTCTCTCTTCAATGTACGTATATAAATCTACGCGGGAAAGACTACATTTGTATTCTATCTTTGACCATATACTTGGCAGTGACGAGTTGCGGGCGTTGGTTGTGTGTTCCTCGATTATTTATTACTTCCTACATATCGCGGACGGCACGGACGCGAAACTCGCGCGCGTTTCACAAGTTTCGCGCGTTATCTCTCTGACTCTCTCTCTCTCTCTGTCTGCATGCTTCGCTCACTATATTTTTCCTATTTGTTTTTTGTTTTTTTTTTTTTGTTTAAATTTCTTCCTCTCGCCATCGACAAAAATTCGGTAAAACGCGACGTTTAAACAAAAACAAAAAAAAAAAGAAAAAAAAAACAGACAAACAAAAACTGCAGTCGTAAAAAAAAAAAGTATGTTAGGCGAGCGTCGCGTCAGCGCGCGTTTCGGACTCGGGATAATGTGACACGAAGTTTAACTGGCAACTGTCAGCGTTATTAATGCCTTCCACTTCCGGTTTGGGGTTTTTTCAGCCGTAAGTGGAAGAAACGTTAACGAACGCCAAACGGCGGAGTCGCATGACAGAGATCTTTTCCCCGGGTTCGAAGGTCCCGAAAAATTTTCCTCGTTCGTATGCCTCTAAGAATCATATCGCACGCACGCACGCACACGCACACGCACATGTAAAGTTCTCTGCGGAATATCAAATGTGAAAACACTCATCTAGAAAAAGTTTCTTTTTGTTATTTTTACTTGCGCGTCTACTAATGGTCCCATGTCGTGGCTCTAAGAAAAACAGCCTTTGTACACACACACACACACATACACGCACACACACTCGCACACACAACATACCGTAAACAGAACGTATTTAGTATACATATTTATATATATAGATCATGTATCTTACAAATTATTTACACATGTTTCCTCAGTGTGTGTATAAAAAAAGGACATCACTGTATAAAACACAATTATTTACACGTTCTTATCAAAAAACAAACAAAAAGAGAAAAAAAAAAAGAAGATACAATATATAATTTTATTTACAAAATATCTTGGCGTTAGAAAAAACTTACACATGCGTTGTACCAAAAAATTCACAAGTCGCACAACCGTGCGACCGTGTCTCTCTCCCCCGTGGACGCGGGAGAGGAGACAAGCAGGTAGTTTTTTTCCCGCGTTTTATATTTTCTCTCTCTCTGTCGCGGAATGGAATTTTTGTTCCGAGATTGAGAAGGGACTTTTTGACTGACTGGGATTATGCGGGATGTCCAGGCTCGGTTATTCCGGATTGAACCGCGACAACGTGCGCTTTTCTACGTGGCGTAGGCGCGTCGATCTGCTGATAAACGTAATCGTTTCGCAGACCCGTGACCGTCTTCGGACGCTTCTGACACGAGACCAATTCGTAAACAAACGACTGTTCCTGTTTGGAAAAATTGTTTGTTATAAGCCGCGTGTCGAGCATGTCGGCGGTTCCGGCGTCGTCGTCGTCTATGTCGATGTCGTCGTAGAGCTCCTCCACGACGATGTCGTCGTCGACGACGTCTATGTGCTTGGTCTCGTCGTGCGTGACGTTCTCCTCGTCGTTAACAGCCTCGTCCCCTTCGTCGACCCCCGTTTCGTTCTCGGAACTCGCGTAGCTCTCCGCGTCCTCGTACAATTCCTCGTGCCCGTCACCCTCGTACTTCATCTCGCCCCGTTCGAGCAGTTCCAATTGATCCGGACAAACCATGGCCCGTTTGATCGCGACCGGATCCTTTCGCGACCACTTCCTCACCTCCTCGTCCATTTTGGCCATCTTAGACGGATGGATGGCCCACAGGCAACCTTTCCGCTGACTGCCGCTCCCGGGAGGTTTTTCGATTTTCTCGAAACACTTATTTAGCGACAGATTGTGTCGCACGGAATTCTTCCAACCGTTCGGCGCGGTCTTGAAATAGGGGAAGTGCCGGCTAAGTGAGAACGAGACAAGAAAATGGGACATGAGATTCGCACCGCTCGATCGCTAAACGTATATATATTTTCGATTCGTTAACGTTAATTATTAAATTAAAACTAGCGTAATTACATTAAGATTTAGGAGATTATTTCTAACGAAATTCGCGGCGAATTGTACAAACTTTTATAATACTTCGAAAAAATGCTATATATATTCTCCATCGGGATTTTCGTAAATTTACGATGTTTTTGGTTCGTTTTTTTTTTTTTGCTCACTTTTCACGAGTAGGAAAACAGCATCGTGTCAGCTGTAGCCTATCGAGTGTAACTTATTTTGTATTATTTTACTCGATAAAAAAGATTTGTATTATTAATTTTCATTCGACGAAGCAAAAAGATCATTGGGCAAAATTTGCAGTTTTATTCCACGCACGCGGCAATTAATTACAAACGACGAAAAAAACAAAAAGAACAAAAAAAAAAAAAAAAACGAAGGCAGGTGATAGATTAGGGAAGAGGGAGCCTGTCTCGAATTTTAGGGGAACCGTACCCCGACGCGCTTCTGGATTGTGTGTTCCGAGGGCCCCGGTACAAAATGGCAGCTTCTCGCTCATCTGTCCCCCCCTCCTCCCCCCGTATAAAACCCGAGAATAAAAGAGGGAAAAAGACAATACTTCTGCCCCTCGCGTACACCTAAGCGCGCGCAGAAGGGGCTTCTCTCTCGCCAGCCCCCCTTTTTTATCCTTCCGGCCAAATGGCCAAAAATAAACCGTACGAACCGGGCCGACTACACACGTTGTTGTGCTCATCAGGGAAAATATCGCCTCGATTATAACGCGATATAAAATTGCACTCTGTGTGTACTTTCACCTACGTGTAATGTATGCGCGTGCAATTTACGCGGGGTAATAAGGTAATGTCCCAACGACCGGACGAGCGCGACCACTGGCCGGACGCTTCGTCAAAGAAATAATTTTTGAGGGAACAAAAATATTTGCGCAAATAAAATTTTCCAAACTAATGTTCGCAAAAAAACATCTTAAAAATTATTCAAGACCCGGAGAATTGTTACGTTTAATATATTCACGTGACAAATAATTATTTCTGTGACAAATGCCCGATGAGATATGTTGAGACATTTTTTTGTTTCTGAATTTTCAAAGAGAGACACACTCACCACATAAAATTATAGATCTCGGAGACCGGCAGCGATCCCGACCTGCTGTTCTTCAACGCCATAGCGATCAGACACGAGTACGAGTACGCGGGCTTCGGATAAGGATTTTCAATGTGACCCGCCGTCGGATCTTTCTCGCGCTTAGCCTGTATCATCACGGTCGTAACCGCGCTAGAGCCGATATCGTGCAGATTGTTGTTGTAGACCTGTTTGCGTATGTGGTGCGACGTCTGGCCGCCGCCCCCGGTCGTCGAGTTGGTGGCGGTCAGCATTTTGATGTCGTGAACCTTCATCGTGCCGATCTTCGGATGGTGCTGTTGCATCTGCACCCTCGTCAATTGTATAGTCGGCGAGGATGCGGCCAGCGTCGACGACGCCGGTATCGACGTCGGCGTTTCCAAACTCGAGGGCGGTGGCCGTCGAACGCTCGCGTTCTCGTCATCTTCCTCCTCCTCGTCCTCCGCTTCCTCTTCTTCTTCCTCCTCGTCCTCCTCCTCCTCTTCCTCTTCCGTCACGTCTTCCGCCGTTTCGTACTCCGTCTCGTTGTGATCATTTTCCTCGTTCTCGCTCTCTTCCTCATCCTCGTCCTCGCTCTCCTCGTCGTTTTCGGTTCGCTCGGGTTCGCTATCGTTCTCCGTCTCTTCCTCCTCTAGCCTGACAACGCTCCTCTTCTTCGTGCTCGCTCCAAGCATCGGCACCTCGCTACCGGGCGTGGGGCTGCGAATAGGCCCGTTGTGCGGCAGTATCAGATTCGGATCCAACGTCAACGCCAACTCGCTGTCGCTGTCGAGATTCAGATCTTCCAGATTGCTGTTGGAAAAATCAAGAAACACTTCTCTCAACCCTCTGCTTCGTTACTGTCAAAAAAACATCTTATATCGCGCGTCATCTTTAATTTAAGAGTTTTTTAAATTATTTTTCGTTTTTCACACATATTTTTAGTTTTACGGCGAGCAACAGCCTCGCGCCATTTGAACTTACTTTCGCGCATCTAATTGTACTTAACTCTATTCTTTGAAATTGTGTGTTCAATAATAAAGTTATTATTAAAACTTGCAAACGAATCTTTTTTCATTTCTAAGCGAGAAAAATTCCTATAAATCCTACGCGGAAGGCGATTGATAAGTATCCGAAACGTAGACCGTTGCTGACGCAAATTCGAAAGAGTCAACAACTGGCTTGTTGTTGCACGGATCTCGGGATGGAGGTACTTATCAATCGCGCTTCTCGCCGCCGACTCTTCCGAATCACAGACTTGACGAATCTCTCACCTGGCCGAGCTGCGGCTCTTCTCGCAACTGAAACCGGCCGGATCGTCCTCGATATTCGACAGGAGGTGACTGTTGAAACCGAATCCAAGACCGAGACAGTCGAGCGAGCTGCCGGTGTTGTCGCAGCAGCAGATGTCCATGTGAAACATCTCTGAGCGAAACTGGATGGCGTCGGTGATGCTGTCGCTTCCGAACAGACAGTCCCACGGATCATCGGACAATCTCTGCTCCATCCTTACGCTGGTGCTGTACGGGGTTACGGTATCCATTCAATTCCATTCACTCGTCTGCAAGAGAAAAATCAAAGAGACGACGTCTCGTCTTTTAGACTGTCGTTCCAAGACTGTTTCATTCGGAAACTATTCGCAAAAAATTCTTTTTCGCTCTCTCGAATCGACGTCATCGATAATTATTAATCGAGAGAGTCGTGTCTTTGCAAAACCAGCGGAATTTTATTTTTATTCGAATTGAAAAAGAAAAAAAAGAAGGTCGTTGCAGCCGGAAAACAAAATTTCCAAAATTCCGCGCGAGCGGAGATGTGGTTTCTGGTTTCGCAACACGACACGGTCTCTCACGAGTCTCATCGCACACCGGGTCATCAGCTTCCGGTTATTATTGAAAAGTCAATAATCGCATTGTGCCGTCGCAATGTGCGACGACGACGTGGCGGTTTTGTGTTATCCGCGCGTGTAATTAAAAATACAACTCCGCGTCACACATCTCGCAAATGAATTTATTATCCGTTCCGCGGTGCGAAAACGGATATCTGTGTTGGCAGTTTGCGCAGATTCGCCCCCCCCTAAACAATTTGCCGTCATCCCTTTCTCCCGTCCTCCCTTCGCTCCTCACACTCATCCGCCGCTTCGTTCATATTTCAGCGCGATCTTTTAACCGAAAGGGGTGGAAGGGGGCGGGGGGAGGCGCACCCCCGATAGATCGATCATTTTCTCGGACCGGAGAGCGCGCTCGGCCCCCCCCGGCGCTTTGCATGCGAGTTGAGAAAAACATCAAAAAACAAAAACATCAATTGTTTGCGTCTGCAAAAAAATTCTCTCGTTTCTTCCCTTTTTCAGTCATCTCGAACGTGGCTGCGCAGAGACTGCGCAGCTTCGTCGAGAGATGAAAAAGCGGCGAGAGACCGGAATTTATTCTCTCTCTCTCCCCAACTCTCCTCGCGCGAGAGAGACGAGCATCCGAGCATTGATTCCGGGCGTATAGATTGCGGCCCGGTCGCCGCAGCATCTCTGAATCTCGCGATGGACCAACCGTAGATATACAACACACAGCACCGGCACCACCGCCGCCGTCGCCGCCGCCGACGCCGCCTCTGCCCGCGCTTTTCGCCGAGTATCGATCCGATACGCTTCTCTCTCGCGCCCCTCGACAACCGCGCGCTCCCCCAGTCACCACATCCACCCTCGTCGTATCCTTTTCCTCCCCCTCCTCCCGATCGCCGCGTGGCGCGCGCGGCTATCTGCAAGAGTGTGCACTTCTCCGCGCGCAATGTGCACCGATATATACCCCGTCAGCACACGGCGGCTTTCGTCAGGATGGCAACACTCTCTCCTAACCAACACACAAACCTCGTCCCCCGGTGTGTTTTCCCCCTTCGGCGCGGCGCGCACAACCCATTTGAAAATCTCTACCCTTATCCCCTTTTCGCGTCTCCCTTACGGTCTTCCGCGCGACGCAGATCGCTCGTTAATCCGCGCAACATCGCTCGCTTGAAAAAAAAAAAAAAAAAATAGAAAAACCCGGTGCAAATAGAAAGAACAGATCGGATTTCGTATTACGCGGATTTTAGCGAAAACGCGGTTATTAAATTATTCCCGCCCCGTCGAGAGAAAAGCTCGAGAGAGAGAAAAGCAACGTCGTGTTCGTTCCCGTCTCGCGGTTTTTTTTTTCTTCCAATCTTCGCTTCGGAAAAAGACACTTGCAATCAAAAATGCATGAAACTCCGAACGATTTTCGAAATACCTTCCGCGCGAAAATAAAAATAAAACAAAAAAAAACCCCTCTCGTTGTTCTCTCGATGATCTTTCAATTATCTCCACGATTCTCAGCGATTTTTTGACACACGTCGTCGGTCGAACTTTTCGGAGCCGAATTTTCCGCGCGGCTAATTCGATTTGTTCCCATGTCGAGCGCTCGAACCGGAGGGAGAAGACGACGCGACGATCGTCGGATTAATATATCGATACTCGTGCCGCGGGCGTATGTGCGTGTGTGTGTGTTACGCGAAGCGACACAATGACGTGGTCTGTGCGCGCATCGCACGCACGTGGCCGCGCGGAATTGGCGCGAAAAAAAAAAATCGCCAACGTCGATCGCGCGCCCGGCAGTGCCGGGGGAGTCGAAATTTTTTTTAACGACCAACGATCGCGACTCGATCTCGAGGGAGGGGAGGAAGTGGACGAAACCCTTGAGGAGGGAAAAAAAAAATCGACACGCGTCGCGGCGTTTGCGTTCCAGTTTACACGGCCATGATGATGTTCAACCGCCAATATCGATCGGCGGCGCTTATCGCGAGAGCGGGAGCGATAGTTGCTCCTCTCCCGTATCACTCTCTATAGCGAACGCTATAATTTAGAAAGGAGCGTCGGACGAGAGCTTACCACTGTCCCTTTCTAAATCACAGCCAGCCGTAATAACGTACTTACCGCAGTCAAGCTGAAGTCATTACGGCGTCTTAAATCATGATTACTTCGCTTATTTTATGTAATATGCTCTCTCTGCGCATGTGCGTGTGTGTGTGGAGTCTATAACTGGGATATTATCCGACGTCTCTTCGACGCGATTTTAAATATTTTATGTAACAATTTTATATTTTTCTCTGAAGGGACGGAGAGGGTCGAGACATAAAAATTACCCCGTTTAGGATCGTTACGGGAAGTTTAAAACGGGGTTTTTATTGCGGCCTGAGCGAGTTCGCATTTGGTTTTCTTTACGCGGTCGATATTTTTTTTTTTTTATTTTTCAGTTTGAAACACAAATTTGCGATGAGTCTTTTTCTCAAACATTTTTTTCACAAACTCTCGATTTTTGAGCGCCGCACGCTCAAATACCTCAGAAGAGAGATATCTTTGCAATAGGCGCAATGTCCGAATATAATATCTCTCACGTTTTGCTCAATTTTGCCGAGTGCCGAGAGACTTTAGGAGCGAGAATCTCAGACTCACTTTTTGCTTTCACTGGCCGCCGAGGCGGGGGGATGATGAGCCAATCGCGAGATCTTGCAAAATTTCGCACGTTTTATCCGCGAATCAACAATGGAACGCGTTTCTCAACGTTATATCGTTCGCGAATCGCAGTTTTCTTTGCAACGTCTCGACGTAGGTAGGTAGGTAAGGGACAAAGCTGCTCTTTGCGAGGTTTTTTACTCGTCGACGAATTATATATCGCGCGCGTAATTTGTTCGCAATCCGAGAGAGAGAGAGAGAGAGGCTGCGAAAAAATCCGTTTCGCGCGCGTTATCAGGCCGAATTATTTCTATTCCTTCGCCTGTTACTTCTCGCTCGCGTCATCGCTCGAAACGAAATATTGCGCGAAGGCGCAAATGGAGGCGCGCCCGTTAAAATCGCGCCCGTTAAAATCGCGCCGCGCGCTCCTCCTCCGTATTGCGAGAGAGGGTCTTGTCTAACGACGCGAGAATTGTACCCGATTGTTTCCGCAAAATTCCCGTCCCGAAAGCAGCCGATGATTTCGGCGCAGACTCGAATTAAAACGTGCCCCCCCCCCTCCGCAACCCTCCTCCTCCTCTTCCTCCTCCCGCCTGGCGATCACGCTCTCTCACATCTTCTTCCCGCGGCTTTTCTCGTCTCTTACGTAAATTACGTCGAAAGGAAATATAAAATTGGAAGAGCCCCCGAATTTGTGTTCAACAAAATTTCAAATAAGAAAATGTCCCAATGACCGAACGCGTTTTTTATTCACGCTGAAATAAAAAAAAATGACTTCGTTTCAAATCTCTCTTCGTCTTCTCGCCGTCAAACTGACGGGGGAGGATTTCATATTTCTTGCATTAAATCCCTCGCTCGGAATCTAACTTTGTATTTTTAATCGCGAAATTTAATTTATAGAAATCGCAGAAGTTTCGCAGACGCGCGCAAATTTCGTTCGAATTTGTTGAGGATAAATTTTGCTTCAGCTGCGATTTTTGCGATTGTTGAGGAAAAAAAGAAAAAAATCAAACAAGTTAAAAAAACAACAGCGACCGAAACGTCTCGTCAAAAATATTCGTCGAATTGACGGACGCGATGATGATCAATTTTTTAAACGTCCTGGCGCTCGTCGGGACATTTGCCGCAAGTCCGTTTAAAAAAAAAAAAAACAAAAACAAATCACATGAGATAAAAGAGTGTGATGTACGTTTTTTTTTCTTTTTTTTTTTTAACAAAGTTTCGTGGAAACAAAAAGAGGATCAGTGGCCGGAGCGAAAAGGATGTCGCGCGTAACTTCGTCCCGTCGATATATCCGAGGGAGAGGCAAAAAAAAAAAAAAAAAAAAGTATTATCTATTATTGGACAAAACGGAAATTTCTCGAGGAAGTTGCACGTTAGTTTATTCTCGGTGCGCTCGGTGCAGAAAATAATAATTTCCTCTCGGCCGGGCCTTCGTCGTCTTTTTCACCGCAAAAGGGAGAGAGAGAGCGCGTCTTTGCGGACAAAAAACCATCGTCGTGAAGAGAGAAAAAGACGTTCTGTCATTCTCTCGTCCTACCTGCCTTCTCTCGTGTCGCTCTCGTCCTTTATCCCCACGCGCGCTCCTCTATCTCTCTATCTCTCTCTCTCTGTTTCTCGCAGAAATAATCGTCCGAGGACACGAAAGGAACAAAATGTTGAGGCAAGAATGAAGAAGACGAAAGAATGTGAATTTTGGCCGTCCTTAAGAAATGCGTTCTGCTGCGATGGGCACATGGCGAGAGCGAGAGACACGCACACACACACACACAGACACACACAGAGGCCAGAAGGGATTCGGGGGTACGGGGTTTCCCGGAAGGTTCTCACGGTCAATAGCTTTCCCGGCTATGCGCGGCTGGAAAGCGCTCGAGGGTCAGCCCTTCCCGTCGCTTTCCCCTTCTGTATCGTCGTCCCTTTCCCGTCCTTGCCAGCGGGACTCTGCTCTAGTACGTTCGCATTTTATTATTATCTTTTTCCAAGTATTTCAAAAAAAAAAAAAAAACATTTAAGAAAACAAAAAACCAAAAAAAAATAGACGAAACATTCCGGAGATTCCAGAACGCACAATCGGATTCCGTTTTCCGACGTGTTCGCCTTTTTACGGATGAAAAATCTGTAATTTTTGCGTGTATTTGATTTTTCTCGCTGGCTGGTGAATTTTGAAACGCCTCTGTTGTTCGAGCGAATTTTTGCGCGCACCGGAATTTTTACGCCGCGATTGCTTCTGCGTGTTTTTCTCTTTGTTTTTTTTACTCCTCGTTAGAGATGGAAAAACAGAAGCGACGTCGCGAAGCAATTGCAAGGAACGACTTGGGAGATTTTCGTCGTCGGGGCATTTTTCGAGCAAAATCGAGAGAACACGATACTGCTATACTACACACGGGCGGGAATAGAAACGAAAGATGCGACGAGAGCGGGAAACCAACGACGAAGGGAAAACGTGTAGTGTTTCTCTCGTTTCAACGTTTATTTCGAGAGACGGCCAATTAAACGGTCCGCGTAATCCGCGAGAAAATTACCGTTTGCGCGGCTATCAATGGAAATCGATACCCGTCGTCGTCGTCGTCGTCGTCGTCGTTGATTTCGGCGACCTAAACTCGCGCTGTCGTCGATTTTTTTCCAAATGTTTTCGGATTTGCGGCGCGGATAAAAAAAAATCGCGACGAAATAAAGAAAAAGGATGACCCGAGAGAGAGAGAGAGAGAGAGAAGGGAAGAGATTTGAAAAACGCGCGGGAGACGTGGGTATTTTTTTTTCTTTTTCCGCGAAAACGTCGATTTTTCCGTGCGCGCGCGAGCACGTCGGTCGTGAAACTCGAACACGTTTTTTTTTCCTCCTCATTTGTCCGTTCCCGCCGCGCGACTTTGATTTTCTTCTTCCCTCCCCTCCCCCCCGTGATTTTTCTCCGGCGCGTTTTCCAACGCGTTTATCAGTTTTTGTTTTTTTTTTTGTTTTTTTTGTTTTGTTTTGTTTAACTCTCGATACTTACTCTCTCGTCTCGTGTTTTCTCTGTTTCGATTGCTCTATTATTTATAGGATCTAAATTAACTTGCCTTCCAGGCGCCCGGGGGAAACTGTGCGAGGCATAAGGCTTTCTTAGTTCTTTCTCTCCCTTCTCCCCCCCCGTTCCCGTACACACTCTCCCTTCTCTCTTCACACTACGTGGTCACCGCGAGCGCGCGCACACACACACATACACACAACAGACACCACACACACACACACACACAAACAGACACCGCACACCAGGCCTCTCTCGGTGTGCTCTCTCCGTGTGTGTGCTCTCTCTCTCACATTGATTCATCAATATATTTACATCGCACCCACTTTCTCTTTCTCTTTTTCCTTCGCTCGTGCCTTCCCGCCGAAACGTTACACGACGACGACGACGTCTCGCGCTCATTCACGCGATTTGTCACAAAACGTACAGAAGGATCGGGAGTAGAAGACGGTTTGTTTGTTTGTATTGCACGCTCGATCGTCTCTCTCTGACTGACTGACTGACACACACACACACACCGATTATCAAATCCGCGACGCGGAAATAACCGCGAATCGACCGAGAAATTAACGAAGCGAGGGGAGAAGGAAGACAAAACTCGTGACACAAGAACTCGGCGACGAGATAGTTGGGTTTTCGATCGCGCGCACGTAAACAAACAAAGACGAACAAGAAAAACATCGCGACGTCTCTCTCTCTCTCTCTCGATCTCCCTCGCTCCGATATTTCGCCGATGACAGATGGAGAGAAAAGCGCGCGCGCGCGCGCGCGCTCGAGCCCGAGAGCGCGCCGGTCCACCGGGAGAACCCGCGAGACGGAGACGGGAGAGACGGTTGTTGCAACCAAACACACTCTGTTTCCTTGTTCCTCGTAATTTTGTGTATTTACGTGATCTCTAATGCGCAATAATGGCGCCAGACCTACCGTACGACGATACTGTGCGCTCGACGATCCCCGAATCACGCAGTCCGCCCGCGCTGCACACCACTTTTCACACATATATTTACGTACGAGGCGGGTTTTTCGACAGCGACCGTGAATAAACCGTACACCGACACGGGTGCCCCTTGACGGAACTGAAGTAACGTTGGGTTGACACGAGCAGGTCCGTGAACAAAGACCACGCACGATTTCAAATCCCGCGGCGTCGATTGGCCGGTCTTGGTCACGTGGCCGAGGCGCCCGGCGTTCTATTGGCCCGCCGCCACGGGGGTGCGAGGACGTTTTGAACGATGCGCCGCAATGCACATGGCTGACAAAGGTGGATTTTCACGTAGGAGCGAATTTTCCAAACCGATGATCCGCGATCGCACGATCGTCGCCCCCCCCCCGTTCGCCGCGACGAGATCGGAAGATTCGCGATCCCGAACGCGATTATCCCCTCAGATGTGTGCGCGCACTCTCTCGATTATAATCGGCCCGCTCACGGGTTCCCTAACCTTCCCCACACACATATACACGGGAAGAAAATGGCCGAACCCAAAACACCACAGCGCGC
Organism: Pseudomyrmex gracilis; assembly: GCF_002006095.1. Classification (NCBI taxonomy): domain Eukaryota; kingdom Metazoa; phylum Arthropoda; class Insecta; order Hymenoptera; family Formicidae; genus Pseudomyrmex; species Pseudomyrmex gracilis. The sequence continues at coordinate 54,639 of NW_018020903.1, read as the reverse complement.
GCTCCCGAATTCACTCGTCGCGACGACACATTATCTCACTTTTCCGACTCGCCGTTCCCGCACCGAAAACACGCGCGATTTTTTTCGCGCGACGTGCGTCCCAAACACGTCGTCCGCGAACTCGGCCACGACAACGGTCGACGTTCCGCGTTCGGGAATCGTAAAGTGACGGACGAGTCCATTGTGCCACTACGGAGGGAGGTCGGGCAGATATCCGTGTTAAGAATGAAACACTACACGGCGCGATAATGGCGGGAAGGTACATGCACGCGCACGCACGCACACACACACATTTGCGAGCGAGACCGGCACATGGGGATTTATTGACTTCGGAGCGAGGCAAAATACACACCGCGTGGCCCGTCAACGTCTATATCCCCGCACTTCTCCCGTGTGTGAGAGCGAAACGTGCTCCTCGAGAGCGAGATCTCGAGACAGAGCTCCAGAGCTTCGAGAGGTCTGCTCGAAATCAAAACGAGAACTGTGTCTCTCTTTTTGTACAAGTTTTTACCTTTTTTTTTTGTTTTTTCTTTTTTCTTTACTCGTTTGCGTTATCGCTCGATTACATAATTTGTTCGCAATGGAAAATTTATTCGAAGCATTTGTTTTTTTTTTTTTTTTTTTTATTTCCGACGTAACGCAATCGTTCGCGTATCAGTCTCCCTCTCTTCTCTTTTCGCATAATTTTTTCTAAGAGTTTTTTTTTTTTTTGTACTCTAAAATTTATATATGGATTTTTCTTCTGAATAATGTAACAAACTCGTCTATTTTTTTTTCTTTTAAGATAACAATATGCGCATACACATGTGTACTGACTTTTCAATAAATTGCTTTTAAAAAACAAACAATCTTTTCTAATGATATGTTCCCCTTCACCTTTTTGTTTTTTTTTTCGTTTCTCTTTAGTTTCTCTTCCTCGTGCAGATGGAATTAGAAGATTCCGATTTTTTCTGCGCTCCAAAATTTGTCCGGCCGTTGCTTATCCTCATTCCTCTTGCGTTGTTGACAATTTTTGTTCATTTTGCATCCGATCTACTTCCTCCCGTAGATTTTTCTCCCGTTATCTTTTTTTTTTTTCAACAATTCTTCTGCTTCTTTTGCTTTCTTATCTCTCGGCTTGGTTAGATTCCAGTCTTAAGTTTGTTTTAATTGTTATTTTCTCACAGATATTTCTTCAGTCTTCTTCCTCTTATACCTTTGGCTCGTATCTCTTTGGAGAGAAAAATATATCCAACAACAATAAACTCTCGAAACGTTATAATATTTTGTATGTACTATGTGTGTATATATATATGTATATATATAAACTCTGAATAGATTATATGTATTGTAAAATTATACTGTAAAACCAGTTGCATATTATTGCACATTTTCGCATTCAAACTCTTTGAATAATCTTTGATAATCTCATCACTGTGAGTGGAGTTACTCAGCGAAGTTGCGATAGCAACTTTGTAAAAAGCATATTATTATGGCACCAGTATTTGTTATCATTTATGTGTTTTCTTTTTCTCTCGTTTAAACATTGGCAACGGCAGGTATGATCTTGGTGTACACTTCTATTCCTTTCAGAAATACGTTTTTGTTCAAATATTCGTCGGTATCGTGGAGAAGTATCTTTGTGTTGTTTATCGGAGAGAAGCAGATAGCGGGGGTGCCTACCTGTGGAATAAAAATATTTGTGGTTAAATATATTATCTTTTCTCTTTTCACAAAAGACACAAAAATTCTTTGTAAAACTTGTCAGTTATTTTCCGAACAAACAAACATTTGCGAAGAAAATTTATATTTGTGTACGAGAAAATATATATATATATTTTTTTACATGTAAATTTAGTTTTTTTGCACTAACTGAAAGTTCGACGCTTACCCCGCGCACGAAACGACTGTCCGAGCCTCCTGGGAAAATGCCGATTTTCAACTCGGCACCCATTTCGTCGCAAGTCTTTTTGAAGGCGAGCCAGAAAGGATTCGTGCTGTCGAGTTTGGTGTTCTCGATCTTCGGATTCTTCTCCTCGAAGCAATAGGTCACGTCCGGACCCGCTTCCTCGCACCAGCGCTTAATCGTGTTCTCGAACTCATCGTGATCGACGGTAGGCGCCAATCGAATGTCGAACATGGCGTTAAGTTCCTCGGGCAAAACATTGGTCTGTACTCCACCCTGTAAATTACACACATTTATCAACAACGTATGAAGCAATAAATGCGATAAAAGGTAAAAAAAAAACGTCAAATACGGATGTGAGATAAGTCACACGCGTTCATCAGTTCAACAAATATTGAACATAAGACTTGATAATAAAACAAATTTTTCACAACATAGTTGCATAACATAAATTATTATTATCTAACTTAAATAAAACACGTTGCTACGATATCAATCGTTTAGATCACAAACTGTGATATAAATGTAAATTTATACACTCTGAGCGCATTTTAATATTTTTTGTATTTCAACAAACTTGTCATTAAGAGCCAAACACAGTTGTGCGCGTTGGTGTGTGTGAAAATGGATTTATTTTATATTATTTTATTTAATTTCTTCTTCAACTTATTTTGATTCTTTTTGTTGCAACAAACTACGAAAATACAATAATTGATCAATGATGCGGAAGAAAATAAAAAAAAAACATTTGCGCATCAACAACTGTGTTTATCTCCTAACAAACTATTTTTATTTATTATTTAAATTTAGATATTAACGTTTTAAATGAAGTGCACATTTCTCTACTTGATTGACTTTCGGAATGGTCGCTATTTTTACTAACATGTGTATCACACACACACACATTGCGATTATCTACGTAACATCGTTGACTTATTTTTATCACAAAAAACACAAAAATACTTACTAGAAAATATAAAAATCCCAATGGAGAACAGACATGTAAAGCAAACCATCACCACTTAACGGTTTAAATATAGCTAGCCAATGTGAATGAGGCTTTCTTTGGAATTTCATTACGCAAATTATAGTTTTTTTTTTTAATTAAAGATAACAACTGTCTTCCTCTTTTCCTTCTTTTTCCGTATTAGTAAAAAAACAACAAAAAAAAACAAGAACAAGAGTCATTGATTCTATTCACATGTTTTAGATGCAACAAAGCAATGTATACAACTTTCATTATTTTTAAACTATTGTTTTCTGATAACGTGATATTTACCCAAATTTTTGTAAGATTTATTGTCGTCACGTTGCCAAGATCTGTTACTTCTTTGGGATTTCCCAGCTTCTTTCTCTCCTGAGCTCTAAAATCCATGAAGCGGTCGATCACGACTCTCAGTTTTTCCCCGGCTGTGTTGTCAAGCAAGATCGAGCCGTGACCGAGACTGCCCTTGCATCTAACTTGCACGTGCCAGATCGATCTCTCTCCGTAAAACATATAGTAGCATTCCGTCGGACTGGACACACCCTCGTCCAGAGCGAAGCCCACGTTCAGAGCTTTGAAATCCTCGGTGTGCACGAAGTCCCTCATTCCGAGAACACCGCCGATCTCTTCGTCCGGCACGAACGAAACGTGGATGGTGCGCTCGCAGCGTACCCCCTTCAGCTTCAGTCGGCGAATCGCCTCCAGATACTCTATCCCCACGCACTTCATGTCCTGACTGCCCCGCGCGTAAATATTGCCCTCCTCGTCCATGTGGGCGCTGAACGGCGGATAGGTCCATTTGTCCTAGATATCAATCGCGCGATTAATAATACTGAAAGGGAAGGGGAACCACCACACATGTGTGGACCATAGCGTCAAGATTAATTCAGATGACGCGAAAATGAACTTACTTCAAAGACCGGTACAACGTCCATGTGACTGTTTAGGAGAATCGATGATTTGTCTGGCTGCGTTCCAATCCAGGTGAGAACCACAATTGGTTTCTTTGGATCCACGTGATAGATCTTGACCGGCAAGTCGAGAGACTTGGCCTGTTTGGTGATGAATTCCACACACGCATCTGAAATAATAAAAAAAAAATACAACAGTTAGTACGAGAATAGAATTGAATTCAAGAGATCCAAACGGACTTCAAGTGTGTTACGTAAGAATGTCGCATTGTAAAATCCAATTACCTTGTGGAAATTAATAGGAGCAATTCTTTGATAAGAGGTATATTTCAAACTGCGCACGTCGCATCAATTGAATAATTAACTTAGTTTATCAACAGTCATGTGACCTCTGACGTGATCCAAGACACGACAAGCCCTAAATCATTTTCTCTTATCAAGAGAGATCACGGTATAAACACGCCAGGGTCACGCACATCTGCCGGTCTTATCACATGATTTTTCGCGCAAACACGATAGATAAAAAAATATCCTTTCTAATCAAACCTGTTTACAAAAAACGTCGCTTGTTTCGCGTTTTAATTTTTCAACGTGGCAGAAAAATCGACGAGTCAAAAATCGCGACCAAAACTCCTCTCCCGGAGAGCGCCGGACGCCTTGCCTTCGATCTAGGTCACGTAATCTCGGCGAGCGTCGGGACGGGACGAAAGCGGAAAAAAAAAAGGCGCATTGCGCGAGACTGCGAGATCTTGTCGCGAAAACGGTCCGGACGAAGAATCGGGTGGCCGATCCGAAACGAAAATGGGAATAAAAACAGAAATAAACTCGGTCGGCACGCAGGGTGGGGCATGCAATGGCTGGATAGCGTCACCGACGCTATCTCCATTTCGTCTCCGCTTCGGCGACGGGGATTTTTTTTTTTTTTTTTTTTGTTCGGGACAATCGTCGACGATTTTTCTCGCGACTCCGTCGACGCGCGGTGATCCGCCGAGAGAACGGGCGCCGACGAGTCGCGGTAATTCGTCGCCCTAACGAGGAAACGCGTCGTTAAGCCGCGCGTTCTGGCGGCCTCGTTCGGGGACGCGCAACCGGTCGGCGTGGGTTTCGTCGTTTGATTTTTTTTTTTTTTTTTTGACACAGATACGCGTTTCTTTTCGGAAAAGACGGGGAGCGCGTCTTCACGCGTCTCTTGTTTTTTTACCGCTCGCTCGAATTTTTCTTCCAATGCAGTTTCTGCTTCGGTGAAAATGATCGCGCCGCGTCCGGAGTGAAAATCTCGACGCGCGTCTCCCGCCGCGTCGAAAGTGTTTCTTTCGCGTGGAATTTCCGTGTCTCTCGTTTTCTCACAGCCGCGTTTTTATTTCGCCAAAAATCAAAAGATCTCACGCGATTGCTCACCGTAATTGATGTCAGGCTGCACCGACGGTATCCGCAGGTACTCGCGAAAATTCTCGACAGCTGTTTCGTCCAGCTCGGCTCGAGACGGAGACATGACGTTCGCGTGGCTAAGGGAGCAGCTCCCAAAGTGCGTGTGTGAATCCCCCGTTTCGCAGTTCTCTCTCTTTCGCCGATCTCTCTGCCGGTTCTCTCCCGGAGGTCCTCTCGCGCGGATCGAATCCTGTGACAGGTGACGACTCTCTCGCTCGTCTCTCGTCGCACGTCCGTCGAACGCCGCCGTAACCGACTGTCACGAACGTCGCCGCACACACGTCGCGACGAGGAATCCCGTCGCCGCCGCCGCTACCGGAATGCCGCGCGAGACGCGCGACCTCGCTCGCACGCACCGCGTCCTCGCGCGCTCCGTCCAATTGCCGCCGGTTGTCGGCTCTGACGTCACACGAATTCTCGCGCAATCGCGGTTGGTAACAGACTCCCACGCTTGTACCGCACGCGCTCCGCGGTCCGGCTTTTGAAATTGCGCGATTTTGCGGGGTCGCGGGGGATGGAAAAGCATCCGCCGGAGAGAGATCGCCCCGCAATATTTCCGTCGAGGCGATAATAAAAGCTCGCGACGAAAACGCCTCGCGTGACAAGTTTTCTCTCTCTCTCTCTCTCTCTTGACGATCGCGAGATCATTTTTCCGATGAAAAAAATCCGCCTCCGCGTCACGAAACATTGCTGGAAACATTGCAAAAATGTTAAAATATAATTTCACAATGTAAAAATGTGTTGCAAAATTGTCAAATAAATGTTTCACAACAATCCGAACATTTGTAAATGTTAATCACACAAGTTGGCAATGTTTTAAATATTTGTCACGCTACATAAATTTAAATAATTAACATCTTGTTTGTGAAATTTTAAATTGTTCATTTTTATTTGTTTTCCGCGAAAAAAACACTTTTAATTGCGTGACTTGCGAGAACGTGATACGTGATAAATTCGTCAAATTTTCCGTCTCTGATGTCGCAAATGCAAATTGGCAATAAATAATTCAACACAGAACGCGAGTGTCGAGATAAAAACGTCGACGTATTAATAAAAGCGCACAATCCGCTTACTGCATTTGCAAATAAAAGCACGCAGCTTGTTATTCAAAAGCGTGAATTGTGATAAGAAACTTATCTCTATACGGCGACGTGATACGCGCCACGCGCGTACTCAACAATACCGATTGCCGTTGTTATTTCACAAAAGTGTTTTTAAATTTTAAATTTCAAGTTAATTACTGTTTCTGTTTGTCATTTGAAAAACAAAAAGTGCCGTGTTCGAAGATCGCGATAAGAAAAACAAATTGCGTTGCGTCGATTTTTGTCGAAACGAACACTGGTCAGATGACCAGCGAACCTAACAACAAACAACTTCACTTCTTATCGTCGAGATTATCGCGTCTGCGTTAATTTTTTCGAATTTATCTACTCGCGCGCGTTGTTGCTTATTTGTTCTTACGCAATTTGTTCTCTTTGAGTTCCTTAAAACACAGATATTTACCTTGATTAATCTCGTTTCGTTGTTGAACGCAAGTTGCGGAGGCACCGCTCGCGTAGTTCGCCCGTTGACCGCTGGTTGGCGCGAGTCGCGCGTGACGTCACGACCGCGCTCGATCGCGCGGCGCGAATTTCAAAACCGCGCCGCGCGTCGTTTCTTAACTGCTGTCTTAAAATTGTTTTTTTTTTTTTTTAATATTTATACAAGTCAATCCTCACCACCGCGCTTTGGGAGAAAGGGATAAAACTTGTTCTATAATTTCTGCGAAACGAGGAGAAAAAATTACAAAAAGCAAAGAGAATAAACATGTTAATATTCGTAAAATTGTATTCCGATTTATTAAACTTCACGTATGCCTAAATATGAGCTCTTTACACATTACGCCATAATAATTAATATATATATATATCATATAGAGTTTGATATCGAAGAACTTGTTACATATTTATTATTATTATTAATTTTTTTTTGTTTTGTTTTGTTTTTTTATTATAACCGGAGTAGAGAGTATGGATTAAATTATCATACAATATATTGTTGTTGTTTGTAATAGATAATTATAATTAATGTAACATGGCTAATAACTAGGCACATACATGTAACAGTGAATTGCAAATAAAAAAAGAAATCCAATGTGTATTTCCCAGCTTATTAATATCGAAGTCGAAATACACACACATATGCGCAGGAATAATATATAATATATACTTAATTAATATAATAATATATAATAATAACTGCTATATATATATATATATATATATAAATGTATATATATATATTCATATTTATATTATATATATGCTCTGCTCTTTGTTTTTTATTTACAACATTGAAACGATTACCCTAACGTGATATAGCAGGTAGTTTGATAACAAAGTCCCTTTTTTTTTGCGTGTTTTTCTTCCCCCCCTCCCTACCTCTCTTTCTCTCTATCTCTCTGTTCATCTCTCATCAGAATGTCATTGTACAGATGATAATGCGCGATAATTAGCTATTCGGAGAATTGTACAACGGACACAATTAGCGCGAAAGGTTATTTTAGCTGCGAAAGCAAATTATTTATATATATAATCCTTAGTTTAGCCTTGTTCAAGTCAATTGGACAGAGACCGATATACACGTATCTATATATACTGCGAGTTCTTTGTAAATTTGTTTTTCACATTTGTTTTGTGATATTTTGCAAAACGTAGCGTTTGAGAAACGTACTCGGACGTTTTGCAAAATCGTTTTTCCTCAGACCCGCCCCAGAGATACGCGACGTCGTCTCGGCGAAACGAAGGATCGTCACACGAATGAGTTGAATTTACAAAGAACCCGTGACATTTTGTTTATATATATATATATATATGTATATATATATGTATACGAATTTATCATGTATATGTATAATTCACTTAAGCATACACGTGAGTTAAATGTGTATACTTAAATTTTCTGTCGTTTATGTTACAAAAATATTTACAAGGGTCTCATTGCCGTTTTTTTTTTTTTTTGTTTTTTTTTTCTTTTACCTGAGTGGTGGCGAAAGCTGTACACTTCTCCGCCCTTCGCGACGTGCGTCCGACGATTCCCACCACCCAATTTGTAACTTACAGTAGTATACACATGTTTTTTTTTTTTTTTTTTTTTAGTTTTCTTTCGTTATTACAAAATATCGGCTAAAGTACAAAGTAAATACCAAATGCCAAAAATATGGTTTGTTTTACACTTTTTGTTTTTTTGTTTTTGTTTTTGAAATCGCAGCCGAACGTAATGCAAAAAGAATCCTCTCTCTCTTTCACTCTCTCTCTCTCTCTCTCTCTTTTCGTTTTCGATGGGGAGATCCGTACGTGTGTAATCCGCACCCGAGGAATTCCGTTTAAAATACTTTCGTTCGTGGAGAAATACACAAATATCGTCAAATCAATTTCGCGCCTTACCTCCCTAATCACAGATCTCTGTTACAGCTTTGATATTTGCTTAAGAGTACAGGGTGATGTAAAATATCGCTCGAGGCTTTTCTCTCTCTCTATGTGCATACACGTTTTTTTACAAATTCCGCCGTTTATCTCGCATCCTCCGTTCCTGATAACAATCCCAATCGGGAGAGATATACGATCCACCTGGTACTCCCGAATGCGTTTCCTCGCGATTTTTTCTACGAATTTCAGTTCCTGATGCCGTACACACATTTTAGTTTCTTTTTCTTTCTTTTTCATTTCCACGTCGGGGAACTTGCAAATTAGCGTTATCTCGTCTCCGTTACAAAATTATCCGAACACTCGTCGGTTCTCAAAATCCCACTCCAGAGTACGGTGTGGACCGTATTCGCACGCTTCGCAAAAAAGACTACAAATTTAAAGCTGCGAAGTTGATCTGCAACGAAGAAAAGCGCCTATAAAATCTCATCTCACTGCGAAATAATTTAATAAATTACACATTAGGATTTTTGTTTGTTTGTTTGTTTGTTTGTTTTTTTTTTTGTTCATTTCCTTCTCTCGGTCAAATCCGACAATTTAAAAACGTTCGCCAACAAACGAGTGTCTCTGGTTCTCTCTAGTAGTTTTTTTTTTTTTGTTTTAAATTTTTATTACATCGTCATATATAAAATATATAGAAATATTTTTGTCTCTTCAATGTACACGTACGTAAACTAAAAACAAAAAATAAAAAATATACTCCTCGCGTTTTAATAAATAATTATATTTGTTTAGTTTCTTTTTTTCTTTTTTTTTTTTTTTTTCATTTAAAACAAGTGATTTACTACTGGGACACCGGATGTGAATATTACTGATGTGTGATGTGTGTGTGTGTGTGTATGTATGTGTGTTGCATTTTTCTTATCGCGAGATTATCGATTCTAACTTGTGACGCAATATCCTTAACACAGTTTCCTGCAACTTTTGTGTAAATTCCTAATTAAACACGTTACCATCTAAAATTGTACTATAATTAGTTCGAGCACTGTGTGTGTGTGTGTGTGTGTTGGACATAACTCCGCGGTAAGTGAATACATTTTTTGAAATGAAAAAATGAACGCTGCGAAGTGTGTTTGTGTGTGCAAGAGCGCAGTTAAATCTCAAGTGTATGTACAAGTGCGTTTTTTTTTTTCTTAACGAAGTAACTGGATCTTCGTTGTTCTTCTTTCTCATCTTTGATATTCACTCGCGGATTTCCAGCGAGTCTCCGTAATAAAAAATATACAAACAATGTAATATATATATACATATATATGTATATATATATATATTATGAACGTGATACATATATATATATATATATATATTATGAACAAAGAGAAATTAACTTACAAGGTCGAATGCGCTTGTCTCTCTCTCTCTCTTCGTGCGTCATAACAGGGATATTAATACATCTATGTGTGTGTCTTATATATTTACATGTACTGAGTGTAATCGCACCGTCAAACTTATCCAAAGGGATTTCTCTTATGTACGTATACTATGTGTATATATATATATATATATATATATATATGCTATACAACGCACTGCGCGCGCGTGTGTAATTGTTTTTGTTAAATGCGTTACAGGCGCACGCGCGCTTACGTGACGCGATCGAAATAGGATAAGTCGTGAGATTTTAATCGCGGAAAAAGAGTACGGGATCGCATGACGCAAACGCCGTCCCCGGAGGGACGTTTTAGACCAGAAAAGTTGAAACCAACCAACCAACCACCCACGGTCGAGAAAATTTAAAACTCGACTCCGTCCGACTAAACAGTCAACTGTGTTTTTTGAGCGAGCTAATAATAATAATAATAATAAAAAAAGACTACGAAGATTTCCTTTTTTTTTCACATACAACTCTGTTCTCCGTGTTGGCAAAACTTCACGTACTCTTCGCGTTGCTTTTCAAAAATTTTGTACTCAAACGGACGCAGCGAAATAAGAAAGCGCGTTCTCTCTCAGATATAGTTTTTTTTTCCGTTTTTCGAATTCTCACGGGACTCTTAAAGCAGTTTCAAAAATTTTCCGTGGCCGTTTAAAGCTTCGAGAAGAACCGATAAAATTACAATTAAATAAAGCTAGATTACTGTCTCTTTCTTTCTCTCTCTCGCACAATACGGACCGTAAAAGATCGAGTCAGAATGCCGAGAATAAAATAAATAGATGTGATTTTTTTTTTATTTAAAACAAAATAAAAAACAACAAATCCGCATTGTGACGTGTGCTTTTTTTTTCAATGCAACGCGTGCGAAGCGGAAACGGATCAATCGGAAAACAATTAAGACTCAAATCCTAAACATCCGAAAAACGAAAAAAAAATAAAAAAAAAAAAAATAAAAACTCGAGCTGAAATTCCAACCATTTTGTCTTGTTCTTTATTACATAAATAATCTAATCGCTTTACAATGAGATATAAAATATAGAAAAATTCTGACTTGCCTCTGTATACATATATATATATTTAAAAAAAAAAACAAAAAAAAAAAAAAAACAGCACAACACTACCCTAACTTTACCCTACCTATTTAGCTTTTATTACACGTTTTTTGTTTAAAGACTGCGATTTTACGAACTTAAGACTAAACGGTTTATTAGTTTCTCTCTCTCTATTAAATATATAGCTTTCACATATTTGTTTAATTTAATATTATGCAAGTCGTGTGTTGCACGTGTGTATTATATATAGTATATGTACAAAGTCGAAGTGACCGAAGGGAGCACGGCAAGTTTAAATTAAACTGTTTCTTTCTTTTGTGTTTCCGCGAATTGAAAAACTCGACGGGGACTTGCTATGAGAGCGTGACTCCCATGAGCGCGCGTCTCCAACTTTGTTCGAAAAAAACTGCGACCAAAATTGGAGAAACCAACTCTGTATATAATAAACATACATATACGTGTGTACGTATATACATATATATATACATATATATATATATATATATATAAATATATGTATATATATTTATCGACATTTTAGGGCACCATAATAGTATAAAAAGTGTACGCCGTTCGAATACACTTTTGGCCGTTTGATCGGGAGAGAGTGTACAGCTCCTCGCGCGCTACAGCTCCTCTCTCTCTCTCTCTCTCTTTCTTTCTCTCTCGATATATATATATATATATATATATAAGCTACCTAAAATGCACGTCGCTATTCCCCAGCTTCTTTTAGGCCACGTAAAAGTCCGTCCGAATTATCTCGGAGAGAAACAAAGATCCACCGATATAAACTTGAAATATACACATGAGACACAAGTTTCTACAAGCGGGTTGGCAATGAAACTAAAAAATTTCCAACAACGATGTTATTTCCTCTTCATCTACATAGTTTTTTCTTCTAGCGATTTGAGAAATTGCTACGCGCGACCTGTTTCTCTCTCTTACCTATTTTAACTTTTTATTTTTATTTTTTTTTTTGTTTAATAATTCACACACACACATACGAGTGTGTGCAAACAAATTGTTTGTGTATATCTGCGTTAGAGTAGTTTGCTTATCTTAAAAGAATGTAAAACGTTTCACTCTCAAGAACAGCTAGCTCGAATTCTTCCCCGCCGACTCTTCTTCCCGGAGGAGGAAAAAAGTTTTTTTCGAAAACCTCGTGTGTTTTTTTTTTTTTCTTGTTTCATCTACGACAGAGAATACGCGCGGAGAATAAATCTCCCCCCGACGCGCGCGCGCGCGGACACGCCGCGATCGTAAAATTTTTTTTTATCAATTTGAAACTAAAAACTTGACAATAACATCCCTACCCTTTCTGCTGGTTACGACCTCGGCGCCGGGTGATTGAAATACGACTTTGGAGTTTGACCGGACGACGCCGGAGGATACGTCTGAGTGCCCGGCGGCGGCGGCGGCGGCGTCGCCGACGAGAACTTGGGCATGGGCACGATCGGTCCCGTTCCCGGTGGCGGCGGCGGCGGCGGCACAAATTGCGGCGGATATGGATTAGAACCCGGTGGGGCCTGAACCGTCTGCGGCACCAGGAATTGCTGCTGCTGCTGCTGAGGTTGCTGCTGCTGTTGAGGTTGCTGCTGCTGCTGCTGCTGAGGTTGCTGCTGCTGCTGCTGCTGCTGCGACGGTTGCGATGGCTGCGACTGTTTGGCGACCGCACCACCCGCTTGAGGTGGTTGCGCGCCGCCGTATATCGCCGGCACCGGCTGTTGGACCGTCGCCGGGGGCAACACGGCGAAGTTCGGATACTGAACCGCGCCGGGTTTGTTCTGGAACTGCGGGTAGTGTATAGACGCGGATCCGGGCGGTGGTATGTACGGCTGAGGCGGTAACTGTATCAATCCCGGATACGCGGCGCCCGGCGGGCCCGTGCTCGCGACCAACGACTGAGGCGGAGACTTGTGCGTCTTCAGTATCGCCTCAGCTGTCAGACCTGCAAACGAGAATCGCGACGATAAAAGTTTTGATTTCTCTGAACTCATCGTTTGCGTATTAATTTACACTCTTGTGTAAAATTATAAAAGTAACATTTTTCTTTCAAATAAAACAAAAAAAAAAGCTCAAAGTGTGTACCGTGTTTGCGAGCTCGCTCCTCTTCGTCGTCGCTGAGAAACAGTCCGAACTCGCGTTTCAATCTCTCGGTAAGATTCTCTCGTTGGCGTTCCACTAAAGTTGGCGCCGCGGACCAACCGATTGCACCTTCCTCTCCTGGATACAAAGACCAACCACCACTGAGTTTATAAATCTTTTTGTCGCATTTTTTTTTAAAAAAAAAAGGTTTTTAAGTTCACACGGACGGGGTAGTTAGTCTCCATTACCTTTCTTCTCGTCGGTTTCGTTAGAAGCGTTAGAGAAGAGTGTTAATGTCGCGAGGGTCGACGGTGCGTCGAGCGAGTGCGACGCTTTGGTGCCCTCCTCGTCGGAACTCAGAGAAGATGTACCGCTGCTCGCACTGTCCGATCTGCCTCGCGCCCCGCTCTTGTCCGCGGTCGAGGGGTCGTTGGACGATTCCGCTTCGGTACCGGTTCCTCCGGACGACTGTTGCTTCCGTTTGCGATACTCGGATATGGACAGCTGTAAACACACACACACGCGGCAAACGTTTTTAAAATTGACGAAAACAAATTCGAAGAGCCTGCGAGGCGAAACAAAATGAGCGAGAGAATTTGTTTTTTTGTTGCAATTGCACGTTCAACACAAAAATAGAAACGAAAGGTTTTTCTCTTGTCTGATATATATATATATATATATATATATATATATTATCAGCCGCTAAAATTTCTACTACTTGTCTTTGTTCCTCTAACCTTGCGCTTAACGGGGGGAAGATCTGGTTTAAAAGGCGGAGGCGCGGGCATGCTATTCGGCACGACGGTCCTCGGATCTTTCAATCGTTTTATCTCCTTCGGTTTCGTCTCCTCCTCTTTGACGGGAGTATCTTCGGGGGTTGGCTTCGGGAGTTCCTGAATCGCGTCCTGTTGTTGTTGTTGTACCGTATCTAAACTACGTTCGGGAGAGTCTGATGATTTTGTTTGAGTTACTTGCGATGACGTATTAATCTCGTTATCAATGTCAGTTTTCATTACTTCGACCGCCGTCGGCATTACGTCGTCGTCGTCGTCGTCGTCGTCGTCCAGTTTAGCTTCCAATAGCTCGCGCAACGCGGTCGACAGCATCGATTTTTCCTCCCCGTTCTGAGATCTGTCTATCGTTTCCATATTTATCGTTGACTCTATTATAGCCGCTTCGAAATCCATCTTGACCGCCGTTTTCTGCGACGTTGACGACGATTCGTTCTTCTTGCGAATGCGCTCGCTCAACGGCGGTATCGATTGAAATATCTTGGGCGGATCCTCGACAGACTCCGTGTTCGGATCCGAGGAAACCGATTCGAAGATCGAGTCTTCCGAAGACGCGGCGGCGAAGGTCGATGATGACGTTTCGATTTTCTTGGACGTTTCCTCCTTCGGAGAGGATTCCCGAGGATCGTCAACAACATCCTTCGAGACAACGTCAATGGTTTTTCTCGCGTTATTCTCCGCGATTACGACGACGGTACGATCGTTCGAGTCGGACTTGGCATCAAATTCTTTGAAAGACGTTTCCTCGCTGCTGATGTTGAACTTGAAGGAAGATTCGCAGTAATTCTCGTCATCCACGTCTTTGTCCTCGAAATCGGAATCCTCCTTCGAGCTCTCCATCAATCCCTCTATACCGTCCATGCTCTTGTCCTTCTCCGAACTCGTGTCTATCTTCTCACGGTAATCGTTCCCGTCGTCGCCCGTGATCTTCTTCATCTGGGCCTCGACGTCGAACTCGTCGAAGGACGCGCTGTCGTCCGCAACTACTTGACACTTGACGAAAGCTTCGGACGGAAGCTTCTTCTTATCCTCGTCGGATTTCTCGATTATCTCGCTCTTCGCAATCTCGGCTATGTGACCGCCGAATTCAAGCTGCATGTCGGCCACTCGTTGCTTCAGAATCGCGTCCGGTTCTATGTCGGCGATCGGAGAACTGAATTCCTCGATCTCAATGTCGGGCTCGTTGTCGATTATCTCGACAGTGCCCTTAGCCTCGAACTGCTGCTGCTGCTGCTGCTGCTGCTGTTCCTCCATTTTCACGGGAGATTCTTTGACGACGTTGGCGTTCAATTCGTTGTTGTGCGACACTCTCTCGACGACCTCTCGAATTTTCGCGGCCAGTTTCTCGTCCAACGGCTCGTCGTAATCGGTCTCGCAGCACTTCTCCCATTTCGGAGATAATTTATTCTCATCTTTTATCGCGACATTTTCCGCACCCGGAAAAGGAGACACCTCCTCCGTTTTTGGGACATCCGAACATTCCGGTTTTTTTTCTTGCTTTATGTAAAAGTTCGATTGGGGAAAGACGTCGACTGAAAGTTTCTCTCGGACAACTGTTTCGTCAGAATCTACGGGTGTATTTACATTAGCTTCTTCCTTCACGGATTCCGTCGAATAACGTCTCTCGTCAATCTGTTCTACGACAGGCGATTGTCCGTGTTCCGTGTAATCATCCTTGAAAAAAACAAAACAAAAAAAAGCAATAAAGAAATATATTGTCAAATAAATAAAGTTACATTCATTTTTTTCAATATTTTTATAAGAACAATTGCTATCTCGTCAATTTGACGACTTACCTCAGCGGAACAAAGTGTCTTGTTGTTAGACGACGTTTCAGTCGGAAGCAACATGGTGGGTGTCGTTGGCGGAGTGTAATTGTCCGACGACAAACTCTCCCGAGCTATTCTACGTTTTTTGGGCGGCGCAACGGTCTCGCTGAGCGACGGCGGAGTCTCCGGACGACTGTTGGGCGAGTCACACTCCTCGGATATCGCCTGTCGCAACCATCGTTTTTTCGCCGATCCCCCCGTGGACACAACAGCCGGACAGCCGCCGATGCCCCCGTTGTTGTTGTGATTGTTATTGGCGGCGGTTGCGACCGTCTGTTGCTGTCTGCGCTGTGGCGGCGAGTCGCACATCCCGCCGACCGAGTTTGCGGCTTGGACGAGAGTGGCTAGACTTTTGGCGGCGTAGCTCTGCGACAGAAATTCCGCTGACGGATCGTTCGTCTGAAGTGACGCGAAGTCCGACGATCTGCCGCACAGCGGATGATTCATGGAGTTCGTTAACGCCGGCGCGGTCGTTGGCAAAGGCGATATCGGAGGTATGTTCGTTTGGGGTGGATCGGGCGACTCCTTTAGCCATTCGTTCATCAGCACCTTCTTCGTTTTTGGAAATTTGAAACCTGGCGCGAAGTGATCGACCGCGGCAGCCACCAGCAGACAGGTGGATGACACCGGTGTGGACGGTGTCGAGCTCTGCGAGCTGCTGCTGGCTCCGCTGTCGCAGGTGGGACTCTTGACGGGAGTGGGTTGCTGCAACGGAGGCGAACTCGGAGGACCGGGAGCGTTCGAGTTCGCTAGAGCCAACAACAAACCGGCCGCGGTTGGGATTCCCTGATGACCACCGGACGACGACGATCCGGTGGTGTTGTTAACATCGTCGCCCGCTGTTGTGTCCTTGGTCGACGTGTGAAGATGCGACGAATAAGAAATGTCCCGACTGGGCGGACGATTCTGGCTCAGCAAAGGTGGCGATTGCATGGAATTGCTCTCGTCTCCGGAAGACACGTCGGACTCGGCCGAGTTCAATCTCGTTCTTCGGCTACTGCTCTGAGACGAGCTCGTCGTTCTCGCCCGACCTTTCCGTCTCTTTCGCCGCAGCGGTCTTTCGGAGGAGTTCGTCTGTTTGCCGCTCTTGGATTGTCCGCTAGTCGAGTGTGTGTCTTCATTGTCGCTGTGCGGTCCGCTCGATTCCTTTCGTTGCGCGTTTCTCGCCTGCACCTCTTGTTTTCTTTGTTCCGCCTTTTCCAGTCTCTCGAACGCCTTCATGATCGCCACCATCTTTCTCTCCTCTCGCGTCATCTTTTTATCTTTCTTGGTTTCGGAAGTTGCTACCGACTGAGTCAGATTAGGGGACGTCTGAGGCTGCGCGCTCGCTGCTATCGTCACCACGGGATCTTCCTTAGGAACCTGACGAGTCGTCACGGTAGTCACGGCCGTGGTCGTGACAGTTCTTTTCGGCGGCGCGGTGGTCACGGACGACGAAACAGACGACGTCACAACCGGACTGACTTGCGTTACGCTCGTGGAAGCTACCGACGACGACGACGTGGGCTCAACTTCCTCCGAGACGGTGTTTCTTCTACCTCGCCGTCTTCGTTCTCTGCCGCTAATTCACGCAAACAATAAAAAAAATATATATATACAATTAGAAAAGCACACGGTCTCCCCCGTCAGACTTCGTCGGAATTCAGAAAACATCTATAAAAAAAACTTACTCGACGTTATCGGTCGGGGCGGTGTTGCTGCCTCTTCTGTTCAGCTGGCTCGTTGCCGCGTTCGCGATTTGACACTCCCGCGAATTGTTGCACGCGCACGCGACAGGCAGCGCAGCCGGCGAGTTCGGATTCGGCGACAACAAAAGATCGTGCTGATCGTGCTTGATCGTGATCTCGGCGTTCTTTTCGATCGCGCAGGTCGTAACGATGTAGAGATGAAGCGTGCCCTTTTCGATGCAATGCTTAACCTCGGCGTTCGGTTTGCAACTGCGCCGAACGAACCTCGCGTCATTCCCGTAAGTCCGCGTGTCCACGCACACCTCGGTTCCGTCGCGGGGCAAACGGTAAAAGAACACGAACGGTCCCGGTCGTTGGGTGTGCTGCCTGCCGCCTTGAGGATGCTGCGACCGGTGCTGCGTGCTCAGCATGTATTTCCCCCGCAACTCCACAACCGGTGTGTTCGGTGGAAGATACATCGTCGCAACTAGAAACTGTACGGTAAAGAAAAAAGAAAAAGAAAACAATATTTTTTAGTCCAATTTTTTTGTCCAACTGACATTGTCTCTTCGGGAACAACGTTTGCGGATATAAAAAAACAATCAGAAGAAATTGTTATAAAATTAGTTTGCTTACTCTGAGATTGGTACTGTGAACGTTGAGTCTGCACTTGCCGGTAGCGGCAACGTTCATGTTGCTCTGCCTGAGATCGTTGTGAGTGCCGTTGACCTTGATGCTCGATATCCTAGCTCGTAACTCGGGACTGTAGTGATTCGTGACGGCTTCCTCGTATCTCTCGATCCACTGTCTAAGAGGCGCCATGTTGCTGCCCCAAGCGTCCTGCATATCTTCCTCCTTGTCCTCGAGACTCATTCTTCTCTTGGCTTTGCGTTTGCCGGGTCCTCGCTTCTGCGTAGCGTTCTCCTTCTTGCGAACCGAGCTCGACTGTCGCGCGTTCGAGTCTCTCCTCTGACGTTTCGCGATGTTGTTGTTGTTATTGTTGTTGTTGTTGTTCAACCTCCGCACCTGCGTGGACTGCGCGTTGTTGGACGTGTCCGTCTTGTTGCGTCTCGGGACCTGCGACTGTTGTTGTTGTTGTTGTTGTTGTTGTTGCGCGAGCGGTCGTTTCTTCTGTTGGGTCGCGGCGGCAGCGGCGTTGTTCGGCGCCGAGTTGCCCACGTCCGTGTCCGCCGAACTCGTGGACGACGTGTCGGACGACGTGTCCGAGTTGAGCAGCTCCTCGCGTTTTCGCATCTGCAGAGCCCGAGCTCGCTGTCGGTCCACTCGTCGCGGCTTGCATATCTCGCAGAGATACTCGTCGGGAATGTTGGAACGATCTATGCCCATGCAATCGACGTGCTGCCACACTCTGCAATTCCATAATCGCGATTTAAAAGCCTCAGTCATCGGAGATCCGCCGAGTTAAAACGCGCGCGAGTTTCCAGATATGATAAATATTTAGAAACTCAAGTGTGGCAAAGTGTGTGAGAGCAGATGCTGAGAATCATTACACACACACACACGCACACGAGTCACTAACATACGCACACAAGCGTGCCTACAAATCTATGATCTGTAACACAAGACACAGTAGATTCTGTCTATCCTAAACACGATTCCCCGTTTCGTTGGAAACGAGCGAGAATTGTTCCCGCCACAAAAAAGCCACCCACAATGTTGGCCTATTGCCGAAAACTGACGCATTCCAGTAATAACGACGTATGGCTCTCTATGTTTAAAAAGTGGACGATCACGTAGTAAGCCTCGAGCGCACAACTTGAAGCTACAAAACGAATAAAAACAATATGGCGATCGTTGTCACACGGTTAGAAATTACAGAGAAAACGATATCTGAACAACGAATGGGGTAAAAGACCCAATTACCGTCACCTGTTCAATTACTGTCACCCTAAGCTATTTTATTTAAAATATTAAATAAATCCTAAAAAGTTATGCACGAAAACAATCTAACATAGAATTTTAAGTGCAATTAATATAACAAAAAATCCAGCACTCAACATTCTTGTCTCATTTCTTTCATTTTAGGGGTGACAGTAATAGCTCTCGCATCGTTCTTTTTTAATTATTAAATTTATATTAAATAAAAAAAAATAGAGATTTTGAGAAACGGTATTATTTTGTTCCTTATATCAGAGACATCGAATAATATCAGATAAGAAGAAAAACACATGTTTTTGATAAATAAGTAGTAAAAAACAATTCACTAACGCCAGAGTTTATTATTCAGGTGACAGTAATTGGGTCTTTTACCCTAACGGACTTTTTTTTATACAAAACACGTGTAGTAATAATTTATCTCTCTCAAATACAAATCTTTTTCCTTCAGACCCACCTGTCTTGTGCGACAGACCGTATACTCTACATAAAACACGAAACAAAAAAAATGGCACTTACAAACACCGATCGCAACAAATCATGTATCCATCGTCGTGTTCGAAGTCACTATAAAAAAAATAACACAATCGAGTATTAAGTTGTGATAATCATAAATGATTTAATTCCGTGTGTGTGTTGAATGGGTTCGAAGGTTTTGATGGACTTTGCGATAGAAAAAAAATGTGGACGAGAAGTCAATTTTAAAATGAATTTATTTATCTTATCGAGTGCAGCAGCGAGAGATAGTGGAAAATAATGAAGATTACTTAGAAAAAAACAAATAAATATTGAATCGAATCACTCTCGGTCTGTTGTTTCCATCACAAAATTCGTCAAAACACTTTTGCACTCATCCAACACACATGTGCATGTCATATTTTATACGTAATTTGTATACACGTCGCATTAAGAAAAAAAAAACAAACAAATTATCTTACCAGATACACCTGGTGACGCTATCCTCGTCGTCTCCTTCGCCCTCCGGTGCTGTTTCGGTCTCCTCGCCTTCCGGCTCCACCTCTCGTCCCGCATCGCTGCTTATGGTGCTCGCGGCGTCGTCTTCCGTATTGGCGTTGGGCGCAACTGCAATCGTTCAACCACATGTTTTGAGATATTTTTGTCGCGAGATCCCCAAACAAAAGATCAATCCCACCCACGCTGTGCAAATACGTTTGTTAGAAACATTGTAGAAACAGCGCGAATTTTGTCGCAGATTTTTATCGAGAGATTACGTTACTACCTCCTGAACTGAAAATGAAGGGGTGTTGCGAGACGGCCGTGGAACTGCCCGCGCCGTTGACGGGTTGTTGCTTCGCGTGCGGCGCCGGCGACAGAGACGGAGACGGCGAAGGAGATGGCGTTCGCGGCGGCGGCGCTCCGTAATTGTGGTCTTGTAGAACGAACTGCAGACACTGCAATTTAGACCGAAAGAAACTCTTTTATAAAACTTCGCGCGCGCTAATAACTAAATTATTCGTAATAATTTTGGATGCGCGTCTCCAGCAGGGGCGCGTTATTAAAAGATAAATAAATTTATATTTATACCTCGTAAGGAAGCGGCATTCTTCTAGCTGGCGATTTGGGAGCGTTTTGCTCTTCGTCCGTCGACATTCGGAACTCGGTGTCGTTTCTACAAAGTAACATCATCATTTTATTGGTACAATTGACGATCCAGATTGCCATTATTTAAACCCTATATATGGAAAAAGAAAAAAAAAAGAGAAAAACAAAAAAACACAACATTTAAGCGAATTTAATGGAACTTGACGCGAGATTGATTTTCAACATTTCTGCTCACTTAGTCTCGGCGACGTCTTTGCGAGGCTCGATCGCGGTCGACGTAACCGGCAGCAACGTCTTTATCTGTCCGGCCGGTTGCCGCATCTGCTGGGTGTACGTAGGCGTCATGATCATCGTCTTCTGTTGCATCGCTTGTTGCTGTTGGATCTTGTAACCACCCGGCGGCGGTGGTTTGTGCGTCGCTATCACGTTAGGTGACGCGATTACCGTCGCTTGTTGCGGCAGTAACGTCTTGATGCTCGTCTTCTGCGCGATCTGCGTCGACGGCGGACCACCACCTTGGGTCTTCGCTAACGCAGTCATGTTCGTGTTCAGCGACGTCTTGATGCCACCTCCTCCTACTCCGCCCACCACCTTCTGCGCGTGATTTCTCTGCACGGGTTTCTGCGGCGGAATGGTCTTGATGCATCCGGGCTGTTTCTGCGGAGCGTTCTGCGGACCTATCTGTTGCTGCTGGGGCTGAATAATCTTCAGAGTTTGGGGATTGTTGTTTCTTGGCACTTGCACGGATTGTTGAACGACATTGTTTTGGGAATTCGCGGTAGTCTTGACGGGGTTCACCAGTTTCTGCGAGACGTTCTTCAGACCGGTCGTAGACTGCGAAGCTTGCGACTGATTTTTCGGCATACCTACTCTCGTCACCATTTGCTGCTGCTGCTGTTGTTGCTGCTGCTGCTGAACCTTCGAATTCATCACAGTCTGAGTCCTTTGATTGTTCGATATGTTCGAGATCACTTTTGGATGCACATTGGTAATACTGTGACTTCTTTGAGCTTGAAGATTGCTCGCGTTTACTGGCTGTTGTTGTTGTTGTTGTTGCTGATGGTGCTGCGTCTTTTGCACTACCGTCGTCGGCTGCTGCAGAATTTGCTGCTGCAACTGCGTCGACGACGTTGATTGCATTTGCAACTGCTGCTGTTTTCCGACCGCAAGCACGTTCGAATTTTGCTGCGACATCTTGGACACATTCGGAACGCTGTTGCTCTTGCACACCTTGCTCGTCGCGGTGTGCAGCCGATTGGCGGTGTTCTGTACCGTCGTCAGCGTTTGAGACTTTTGCAATCCGGTCGTTGTTGTTTGAGATCGCTGATGAGACGTTTGCGTCTGCTGCTGGCTCGCCATCAGAAGCTGCTGTCCGAGCATCTGAGACTTTTGCGCGCCACCCACCTGCGCGCCGCCGGACTTCGAGGTGTTGTTGATCTGTTGCGCGACGAGTTGCTGCTGCTGCTGCTGCTGCTGCCTGGTCATCGCCAGAGTTTTTGACGGACCCTGCAACTTCTGCACACCCGTTTGTTGCTGATTGTTGCCGCCCCCGTATTGCTGCTGCGTCTTGTGATTGGGAAGGTGACCGCCGCCGCTCGGCAGCTGCGACGGGATTTTCTGAGTGTTGCAGACAGACGTTACCTTCTGCGGCGTGTTCAACGTCGCGTTGACGACCTGCATCGTTTTCTGCACCAACGTCGGATTGTTCTGCTGAACCTTCTGCAGATTCGCGTTGTTCGCCTGATTGTTAATACCCGCCTGATTGATCGTGCCGCTCAACACCTGCGATTTTTGCGCGCTCTGTATCCTAGCTAAGGAATTGTTGCGTTGCACAACCCCGACGGGTTGTTGATTGGCGGCGTTCGCTACAGTCTTGACTTTCTGCGTCACGTTAACACCGGGTCCGGACTGACCGGTCGCGACGATGTTCGGAAACGTCGATTTAACGATTTTCTGAAGATTCGTCGCCTCCAGCGCGGCCATTGCCTTCTTAAACGGTATGGCGGTATTTACGATGTGCTGCTGAACGGAAACCTGTGACACGAATTTCGAATGCAAATTCGCGCCGGTCTGCGCATTGCCCGTCGCCGCCATTGCCTGTTGCTGCTGTTTCCCGTGAACGACGACCTCGCTTCCCATCAGAGTTGCGCTCGGATTCTTCGTCAATTGATTGCTCTGTACCGTGTTGCTCACGGTACTCTGCACAGGATACAAAATGCCACCGCTTCTCGAGGGTAACGGCGAGGACGTTGAATTAGACGTGTTGGTGGAAACGTTGAGAGTGGTTATGGGAATGGGTTGTTGTGCTAGACTCAGATTGGACGACGACGGTAGTTTCTGCGAGATGACGCGCGTTGTCAGTACCGGCGTGGTGTTGGTCTGCGAGCCGGCGATCCTCTGTTCCCTGGCGCCTTTCGCGACCGGATAAGTGACCACGGATTTGACCGTCGAGATAGCAGACACGGTGGTGATGGCCGTGATCTGTTGCGAATTGCTGCTCGCGTCTTCCGCACACTGTAACAACTGCGATTTACTGTTAGCGATTGTAGCTACAGTGTCGTTGTCGCTTGCGATAATTCCCGTCGTTGTGGTCGTACCGGTGTCCGTAACAACTGTCGAGGGACACTGAGACCGCCACGTCTCCCGTTCGCGCAAACTTGATGATGATTGTCCCTCGCTCTTGGCGTCGTTCTTCGTTGTGTTCTCCGACGCAACCGTCGCTCCCGCCGTCTCCACGTCCAGGCGTAAAACAAAACTCATGGCGGTGGTTTCCTGCTCGCTTCCTTTCTTATCCAATTCCACGGATTTGGATGTTTCGATTGCTGCCGAAACGGCCATTTGCACGTTTTCGTCATTGTTTGTCGTCGTCGTCGTCGTCGTGGTCGTCGTTGTCGTCGTTGTCGTCGTTGCAGCGACGTCTTCCTCGTTGCTGATACTGCGATCGCCACCATCGTCGGCCAACGATGACGCTGACGGGGGAGGTGGGCCAGGCCCTGGGGACAATTGCTCCCCACTGCCACCTGTTCCACCCCCCGATAACTTGATTACCGATGGGGTCGACGTTTTGGTGGCCTTGCGAGCGCACGCCAAATGTAAACTCGCAAGCGAGTCGCGAGACTGGTCCAGGAACGGTTGGCCGCCCTCCTCCTCGCCGACCTTGGCCTCCTCACCAAATCTAGTTCTCGATTTGGCTATTTGAGGACCGTGGACCATGAACTGCAAACGCAAAAAACGTCGTTACAAACATCGAACTCTTCAATGTAAGATAATAACGTAAACAATTTTCCCATATGTTGTATAATAAATTTATTTATTGATTTTATAAATTAGTTTGCACGCGCATATTTGCGTTCAATAAAAATTATTATTCATCCGACCGTTGTCAATTATTTCTCAATCAACATATCGAAGACTATGTTATAAATAATTTATTACACAACACAAGGTGGTCCAAAAACAAATGTTAACACGTACGTGGAGGATTTGTATGTTGTTGTTGTTTTTTTTTTTATTTTATTTTTTTGCAACGAGTCAAGGGAGACTCTGACGACAAGATATAAATTTCCCCTAAAAAAAACTCTCACTTCCAGTGTTAACATTTTTGTAAAACATTTTTGTAAAAGCCTGTATGCAACATTTGCATAAACGTTTACGCGGGTTATTCGTCAGCCGCTGATAAAAAATCAATCGAAATGATTTTATTTCAAACCGAAGACGAAGATGAAAAATCCGTCGCTGATCAAACTCGTTCGAAAGCTTCCGTCCGAGATAGCTCTAAAACGAAATTTTTTTTTAACTTCTCGGAAAATATTTGATCGCAATGCGGGAAAGAAGGACTTTCTGAAATTTCGCCGTCCCTTCCGCTTCAATTTGACGTCCGGAAGAAAGAAAAAAATCCCCGGAAGTTCGCCTTCGCGTGCGAGGGATAGAGCGCGCGGATTCCTCCAGCAACTTCTCCTCGCCACGTTGTCGCGAGCGGCGTTTGAACGGCGTTTATTGCCGCGCGTACGTTATAACGTACGTGCGACTTGGTCGAAAAGTTCGGTTGCAATCTCCCGTCTCGAAAAAAAAAAAATAATAATAATCTACTTTCCGTCCGAATTAGCTCTGAAATGTAGGCGCGACGCGCTGCTGTCAATCGAACAACGTGAGTTGAGGAGAAAGACAAAAAAAAAATTAAAACATAAACGGCGAGGTTTATCGACGAAGCAACGGCCGGGGAGAGGCCAACAATCGATATGTAGTTTTCCGAGTCGTGTCACCGAATAGAATCCGAGAGGAAGGGTGGGTTTTCTGTATTGTAGTATTAAACTCTCCGGCCAGAGAAACTCGCTCGCCAGTGATCAAGTAACTTAAGCGCGGCGTAATTTAACGGTCGTCACGCCGATATCGGATGAAAGGAGCTGCTGCGGCGTCGTGTGTGTTGCGCGCGAGGAGAGAATTAGAAAGTCTCCCCGGAGTCTCTACGGGTGTACGTTACGGATTTTCACGTACCGTAGCTGGTAGAAACTTCTCGAGTGAAGGTGATCGGGGTTTTCAACTCTCGGCGATCTTTCAGCGATTTTTATTATTTCGCGTGCCATCACGTGTCCAAGCGCGCGTTTGAAAAAAAAAAAAAGAAAAAGGAATGTCGTTTTGTCTTAGTTATTTTTTTTTCTCTCGAGAAGAAGCACAAACGCAGATACGACGCGGAGGGTGAACCTACAGTTAAACAACCCCTCCCCCCTCCGATGATTGGCACACTATTGATTTTTTTTTCCAGTTGCTACAATATTTTTGTCTTTTGCGGTTACCGGAGGATTTAACTTTTGAATTTTTTCGTCGCGTTATTTTTAGTTTAAAAAAAAAAAAAAAAAATGAGATCTCTTCAAGGTGCCGTTGCAATAGTTTTGTTGAAAACGCAACAAAAGGTGCGCGACAAAAAATCCGCAATTGAAGCGGATTTTGTTTTTCAACAACACCCGGGGGTTGTTGCTCGTTTTTATCTAAGCTTTTAATTATCCCACTCTCTCGGCGCGAAATACGCAATCTCTCACCCTCGTCGCTCTTGGCTTTAGGAGTGGAGAGCGAAGATGACACGATAGAGCTTTGGTTCAGCCCGCTCTATTAGGGTTGAGGATAATCGCGTGCGGGAAATCACATCTCCTCTGCGGGGGAGCAGGCCGTGTCTCTTCGTCGGAATCTTTTTCTTTCTTCTTTTTTTTTTTTTTCATTTTTATTTTATTCATCAATGCGTGCAGTTTGTTGTTGGCTTTTTTTTGGGCACAGGTAAACGTTCGAGTCGAATCGACTCGACACAATGAACGCGCGAGATTAACGAACTCGCTTCGCAGTGCGCAGCAAAACAGAGCCTGTGTGACGGCGAAGTGCAACGCGTGTGCTCCTCGCAACGACGGCGGCGGCGGTGGCGGTGGCGGTGGCGGCGTCGTCGTCTCGTTGTCGTGTTGTTGGCAGCAATGGTGGGATTCACGGCGACCTACTTGGCGTACCTCGACCCTCCGTTGCGCATTGATTCGCGAACCGAAATTATTTCCAAGCGATTATCTTTCGACTATTTTTCACACGTCCCTTTTCGCGAAAACAGACACGCGATAAACACGCGCGCTCGCTCGCGCGCGGGCGAGTCTTTTTGGAGACATTCTCGTCTCGACACTTTCTGTCTGAAACACGCACACGGTGTCTGAAATAATTTTATTTTCTTCGTCACCTCAACTTACATGTGCGCTCTGTTCGATTTTTTTTTTTTTTTTATATACTCTCCGGAAGATATACGCAAAACAGTAGCTTGAATCAGACGCTTTCGAGACCTGATAGTGTTCGACTTAACGAGACGCTTCAAAGGCCCGTTAATTTTCCCCTCAAGAGCATCAATTAAAGGAGACTCCAAGACACCGCTGCCGTAAAAACTCCAAATTAATTCCCAAATGTCAAGTAAAAAATAAGACAAAAATGTTCGCTAGAAAAAAATCAACCTTGCGTACGTATTATTTTTTTCAATATTTGTTGGACAATAAAATCTTCGCAATTGTCAGTCAACGATTGATCGACTTGGTGTTTTAATCATTTCTAAGGCCATTGTACCTCGATTAATTATAAAAAGAAAACAAAAAAAAAAAAAAAACGAGATTGTTCCGCGTGCGAAGCCGCTCATAGCGTCGGTTTGAGCTTGTAATCTCTTTATCCCTCTGACGTTCGCGCTATCAATCGAGCAGTGGTGTGTTTATTGCTGCCGTTTACAGCGGCAGGTCGCGCGCGCGCTCGACGCTTCCGCTGACCCCTTCGACGCGGAGAGTCGGTCTTGCTGCTATCTCGGTTACAGGAAAACGTTGTTCCCGGCGCGCGTGCGCGACGTTCCACCGCATTCCGCGCGGATCAGATTATAAAGCTACCAATTCTCCTCCTCCTCCTCCTCCTCCTTCTCCTCCCTCTACGTATGCCTAACCTACCCGAATTTGCAAAGCCGATGTATCTGCAAATGTTACGGGGAGCAACTTTTTCTTTTTTTTAAGGCGCGCGAGCGATTGTTCCCTCCAACTTCTTTCCGGGGGGAAGAAAGAACCCAACCCCCTTCCCGGGAAAAACGCGCGGGTGTTGTCTCGTTGAAAAATATTCTTGTCGTCGGGAGAAAAACGATATCCCCGTTTTGGAAAAAAACGTGCGCTGTTTTCCGACGATATTTCGGAGCGTCGCACGTAGGATAAAAAAAAAAAAAAAAAAAAAGCTGCAATCTTGCTCGGAGGTGTATGGATGTTGATCCGCCGGAAAATATCGATTGCGCGAACACGCGGAGCATGCATCATCTAGACGTTTTTGCGTGTGTGTGTGTGTGTGCGTGTGTGCGTGTGCACGGCACACGTTCACAGCTGTGTGAACCCCCCGCGCACCCCTCGACCCATGACTGGTTCCACACCGTTGAATAAACGTTTCCGTTTCTCGGTCGCTCTCACTTCCTCTCACCCCGCTGCGCGTCTCTCCCTCTCTCTCTCTCTCTCTTTCTCTCTGTGTTCTCTGGTTCCCCTCACACATCTCTTCTTCGCTCCCTCCGAACCCCCTCTAGCGCGATGCACGCGCGCGGGAATATATACAACGGCGTGTAGTGAGCCGTAGACAAAGGCCTGATTGCCGGACACCCGGTGAAATACGCCACAGTCCCCGCCAATAACCGGTATCTCTCTCGCTGCCCTCTCCTCTCACTTTTACGCTGTCTTCTCGCTCGCCGCGAGTTCACGGCACATGCGACGAGCAGGGGCGAGCAGGATAAAGGGAGAGAGATGGGATAAGTTCGCGGAGAGAGAAAGAGCGATAAAGAGGGAAAGAAAGGAACAGCAGGGGAGGAGTGTACGCGCGCGCACCGGTGGATATGCACCGAGATACAACCGTGAGGGACACAAATGCGACGCAAAGCTGGGATGCTAATGTCGAAGACGTCCCGTGATGGAAGAGGAAAAGATAGGGGTCAGGAATGCGACTTCTCGAGAGAGAGAAAGAGAGAGAGAGAAAGAGGGAGAGAGGGAGAGAGAGAGAGAGAGACAGAGATAGAGATCGTCGCCGCGATAAGTGAACAATCGATGCGAGTTTTCGACCGTCGAGAAGTCGAGAAGAGAAGAGAAAGGACACACGTTACTTCAAAAGAAGATGCGGAGACACGTGTGTGCGAGAGAGAGAGAGAGAAAAAAAAATGCTAAAGCGCGTACCGCGTCGCGCTTTTTTATCAAAAAAACGCGGTCTTATTGCGCGCGCGAGCGCGACGCGCGTTACACGCGCGCGCGTGCAATGGCGCGTTTTCGCAATCCTCTTTCATACTTTCGCAACGACGGTCGATATGCAACGCGCTCGCGACGGTGCTCGCGCGCGCTCATTTGTGGTGCTCTACCGCTGAAAGATGGCCGCGTTCTTTGCGCTTTAACAACGCGCGCCCCCTCTCTCAGTTGTATTACAATTTTCTTTCAAACATTTTAACAAATGTCCGACCGACGTGACGGGACATTTGTTAAACAAATAATTACCCAATTACCTAAAAGATTAATTCGCAAACAATTTTCTGAGATTTATTTTTAATTAAGCAGTTTCCGATTTGACGTATGTACGCGTATATACAAAGTACTTTGTAATTATTTTCTTAATGTCCGGTGGTAAACTTGAGACGTTTACACGCGACGACTTGTGTGATTCGCGAATTTCTCATAAGAAAAAAAAAAAAAAATTTACCGCAACATTCGATTTGTTTGATCGAATTCGCAAGTCTCTCGCACATTAGTTTCTCGGGAAGGAAAGGAGATTGAGAAAATTGTTCCCGGTGTGTTGGAAGAGACACGATATGTTTGTTCAATATTCGCGTTCGCACGAATGTTGCGACGCGACATTGACGTGTCCCAGAAGAACCGGGGGAGACGCGAAAGACGGAGGCGCGCGCGCGATCCCGGCGCATTGTGCGCGGCCTATTACGCGTCCAAGGTTAGAGACGAACTCTCCCGAGTCTACCAATGGTAAACCCTCGTCGTCTGTTAACTTACTCCCGTCTCGTCGTCGTTTTGCTCCCGTCAATTCCGTCAATTCCGATTTTTTTTTTTTGTTTGTCCCGCGAGACTTGCGTTTCGAAACGCGGCAATTTGCGCGGAAAAATTCGAAATCGAACGGCGAGCAATTCGACGTGGACGCGCGAGCGGAAAACGCACACGCGGCGGAAAGTATCTCGTCGTCAAGAGAACGAATTTTATTCTCTCGCTTCGTTCCGTTGAGGAGGGTAAAGAAAACAAGGGGGAAAAGCCTCCGTTCGTATCCGATTTCGTCGGTACTGCTCCGATTTTTTTTCTTTTTTTTTTTAATTATCTTCCGTCTCTTTTCTTTTGGTTTTTGTTTTTTCAAGTTTGCTCGTCGAAAGCGGAGAAAGTCCCGAAATCGGAGATACGGAAGAGCTGCTGGTCGGAGTGTGGAAGAGAGAGATTCACACGCCGGAAAATTTTCTGACTGCGACGAGAGAAAACGCGGCGAGAGAAAGAAGGTCGTCGTTTTTCTTTTTCTCTCTCGCGCGCGCGAAACACGTGAGCGAGTATCCATTGCACCTGATTGTATTCAAAAGTTGTTGCAAACGACGCAATAAAACGTGCGTTTCCTCGTCACGTGAGTGACGATCGTGAACAATGAATAATAAAAAAAAGACACACGGGCGATTAACATTTGTTTTTCTTTTTGTATCTTAATGTCAACTTGTCGTCTCGTCGAAGGTTAATTCCGCGACGAAATACACACGCGCGCGCGCGCGCGCAATTGTGTCCTCCACATTTCCGTTGGACGTAGTTTAACAGACTTAATTTATGGGACAATTGCAATTGAAGTGTAATTGCGCGCGCCGCGACACACAACTTGAAATAACAGGCGCGCACACTCGAATCTCTTGACAAAGCGCGAGATCTAATTAGCGAAGAAACGAACATTTGCGCACATCTTTGAGATAATTTTCCACCCGTTTGATCCGATCGCGGTGTCTCCTTCGTTCAATTCCCGTGCGATCGATTACTTTTTTTTTTTTTTTTCATTGTAACGAGAAAAAAACTTAATGTAAAATTAATTAAATATCAAATGTGTTCGCGAATGAAAATGTGTTGCGCAAAACAAAGAACCGCGTCGCGGCTCACAGTCGCCGGTTAATTGATTAATTAATTGCATGAGTTTCTTATTCGATTTCTGCGTTTTTTTTTGCGAATGTCAATATTTCTGCGGTGTATCCTGTTTATTTATTTATTTATTTATTTATTTTTTATTTAGATTTTCCTCTCGTCGCATTTTCAGCGAAAAAAAAAAAAAAATCCCGCTTTGCTGCACATCGCGTGCTTCGAGGCGATGTTCCGAGCAAATCGACCCTCGAAGCCACCGGGGAGAATTTAAATCACGCATGAAAGGTTAATTGCTTGACGCAAACGTTAAGTACTTTTACAGTTAAGTCGCCGATCGTGATATTTCCGATTATAACGGCGGTGTCTCTAATTAGAGAACACTCGCGGATCCGTCGAAGAGAGAGAGAGAGAGAGAGCGAGCGAGCGAAATAATGAACGTCCAGGTCGCGGTTTAATTTCGCGCGAAACGCGTGCCAGAAAACACGCGCGTGCGTATGTACGCACACGCAACGCGCACTTTATTAATCCCGCGGCGCGGCCTGAGAAACGTCAGAGAATTGTGCGCACGCCATTAATACACTCTGACGTCACCTCGTCGAAACGCGTCGTCAGGAAGAAAAATCTCGACGGCTCGTCAAGCAAATCAGCGTCGCGATTCGAAACGCGTGCGGAAAAAAAAAAAAAAAAAA
>NW_018020903.1:17955-23290 GCF_002006095.1 Pseudomyrmex gracilis | reverse complement strand
TTTTTTTTTTTTTTTTTTTAACAAATGCAAATCATTTGCGCGTTTCGACGTTTTAACCGACGCACAATCGAATGCTCGATTTGCATGATTTGATTTTTTGTTTGTTTGTTTGTTTTTTTTAACTCAATTTTCAACGAACGGCAAACCGATCTTCGAGCTCGAAAGAATCGCGACAAACGATACGGTTTCCGCTTCATTAAGATTCGCAGAGCGCATTTGAATGTAGAAAACAACCGCGAAGTCGAATAAACGGCGACGTTTCATCGCGTTTGTTGCGTAACACGAACGGTCGGCGGTCATTAATTATCGGAGCCGAATGCGGAAGTACGTTCGTTAAGAGAGCGTTTTTTTTTGTTTTTTTTTGTTTTTTTTTTTCACGTATAAACTCTAAGTGACGACACAAACGAGACTTTTCCATGAGAGAGAGAGAGAGAGTCTCTCCCGCTTGAATAAATTCGCGATTCTGTTTCGTCACGCGCGCAACGTTCGCGCCGTTTCTCAAAATCGAAGAGAGAAAAAGAACGAAGAGAATCGTTTTTTTTTTTTTGCGACGATCGACTGGAAAATGCGCTTGAAAATCATTTGGAAAAATTGAACTCGAATTTTCAATGCCGAGTTTTATCCGTAGTCTGGTTTTTTTTTTTTTTTTTATCTTCTGTGTTGTAACAGTTTTATCATTTTCGTTCCGGAGCGGATCGGACCGGCAATCTCGCGTTGTTGCAGCTTGTTGCAAAAAAAAATAATTTCAACGCACCGCGTTTCTCGCTTTGTCAAACTTCGTTGCGCAACAAAGTTTATTTATCATTTGTACATTTTTTATCCGGCGTTTCCTCCCCCAAAACCAGTTGTCCGTAATCCCGTTAACAAACGCGAACATCACCTCGAAACGAGGGGATGGGGGGAGACCCTTCGATCATCAAACGGGGCGATACCGTATCGAAGGGTCGTTTCGTTACGCATAAAATATTCGCCTCGGGAAAATCGCGTCGGAGACGAAATCTACGCGCGCGCGATTCATCCGCGTCGTACGTTCACAAAAGTCGGAGTCTGACAAAAAAATAAGATCTGAGAATAGAATCTTGATTAGAAGCGAGCGGAAAAAAAAAAAAAAATCAGATGCTGCGATAAACGCTGTCGTTCACCGACAACGCGGCGAACACACACACACACACACACAAGTCTCTCTCGTCAGTAGTTTCAGGTAAACGACCGATACGATACGCGCGTCTCGTACACGTTACACACGATATACACGCGAGGGGGATTAATCGGCGATAACGATCGTTGACCGGAGCCGCGCTGCTGAAGGAGCTCCGACGCCCCAGAGCGCACAGAGCAAGCCGGAGAGAGCGCGACCACGCGCGTGATTTCGCACGACGTTCCGTGATCCTCCGATCTAAGGGAGGATTGGCGCGCGTCCCGGGATGCGGTGATGCGCTCACGTAGCGCACAGAGAGAGATAGAGAGAGAGATAGAGAGAGAGAGAGAAGTGCGTGCACAGGGAAACTAAACCAATCGATAATTGGCATGTGCACGACGCGTAATAGAGTTAAGCAAATCAATGGCGTTTTAATCGAACGCGCCCGATCGACCAATTGTGTCCTCCTCCTCCTCCTCCTCCTCCTCCGCGTTTTCCACCTCGGCGGCGAGATTAAACCCGTCCGCAAATCACCGCCCGCATCCGCGCGATGTATCTTGACGAAATTTATCAAACGCGCGCGAGTCACGTCTCGTTAACGAGTTTACGAGAGCGATTGGAACGCGATCGACGAATCTTTCGGCCTCGACCGAGCGGAATTAACCGCATGCATATTTGAAACAAATAAAAAAAAAAAAAAAAAAACAAAGAGAAAAAAATACGCGAGGAAGTATCTCGTAGCGAATTATCTTTTGTAATTGCATTAACGATAGCTGCGGCGCAGATAACGCACACACGACGTGTATCGCGCTTGTTAATATTTCACTTCCGGCGTATCGCGGCGGCGGCAACCCGAGTTCACACACACACACACACACACAGATACATACATAGAGAGTCGGGCGCGCCGCCGTGTGTGCGTTGCGCTGATCTAAAAATAGGATACGGACCTATGCAGATGTAAACCCGAGAGAAATAGAAACCAACTCGCGCGAGCGAGCGCGTTCAATATATATATATATTTTCGTTAAAACGAATCTCTCGCGCGGTTGAGAAAATTCCGACGGATAGAGATTTTCCCTCGAACAAAGCGCGCGCGCGCGCGGATTGATCCTCGAATTTTGTAGAAAATTTTTTTATTTACGAGAAGAGACAAAACGGGAACGCGGGGGATGAGCCTAAAATCGAGATCGATAATTGATATTTGATTAAAAGTGAATTTAACGAAGCAACAGCCAAAACGACAAGATTCGAATCGGCAATAAATTTTTCTCGCGCGCCATTAAATATGCGATCGCGGAACGTGCGCGTTTAAATCCTAAATAGGATGCGCGACGCCTCGAGAAAACTAAAGTGTGTGTGTGTGTGTGTGTGTGAGACAGAGAGAGAGAGAGAGAAAAGAATTACGGATTGGAAGAGACTCGGGCGCGCGTTTGTGTGAAAGGATCGTGAAAAGATCCACACCGCGAGAGAGGCGACAGAGATGCGGGGGCATGAGGCGAAGGGGAATAATTGAAGCGAAGGTTGTGTTGTGTGGGGAAAACGACGCAGAGAGACGGGGAGAGAGAGAGAGACTCTCGACAATATGGCCGCCTGGTGAGACGAGCCGAGCGCCGCCTGGAAACAATTTTTCTCTTCCATACCCACCGCGAAACACCAGTTTCTCGATTTATCACCCCCGACTTTCGCGACCGAGGGTTTAGGTTAGATTTTCCGAACCGTCAAAATTTTTCATCATACGCAAAAAAATTTGTTCGCGTAACAGAGTCTTCTCTCCGTACAGAGTCTCTCTTGGTCCACAGATCGCGCGATTTCGCCGATCAGTTAACGCAAATGATCGTCGCGCGTGTTGCAAAATGAGACGCGGACAAAAAAAAATAAAATAAAAATTCACACACACACACACACACACACACACACACACAGACTTGTATTTTTTTTGTTTTAAATAAAATCCCTCTCCTCTCCTCTCCATCTTCTATCTCTCCCTCTCTCGTAAATTATCGATGTGTAACGTGATTACTCTCGCACGGTCGATATATTCGCGCGTCGATTATTAGGTTTCGAATAATGAAAGATTTTTATATCGCAACAATATCGAAGCGTTCGCGATTGTTCGGAAGAACCGTGCGAGTTCGAACGCGTTGTTGTTGTTATTATTATTATTATTATATTAAAGACGAAGGAATACGATCTCTGTCCTTTGAGAGTCGAGTCCTAGCTCGCGAATCGTTGCGACAAAGATTTCAAAAAAAAAAAAAAAAAATCCATAGTTCAAATTGCGTCGGAAAAAAGTTTCGATTCTTCATCTTCGAAAAAAATCGCGTCGCCCCCGAAATCAAATTTGAAAATTGCGGAGATACGTTAGTCTTTCGCTCACGTAGCTCGGAAAAATCATCTTTGACGAACGTCGCGCGATGTTAAACAACACGCGAGAGAAACAAGCGGAGGAAAATTTCCCGGCCGATGTGTGTGTGCTTGACCTGCCCTCGCTTGCTCACCATTTTACCAGTCCCATTGTTGCCACCATTCCGGACGAAAAATTGCAAATGGAGATACACAGATTATATATTCCGCAATATTTTAGATTATTTTTATTATCGCCGTTTGGCGAACGGTCGAGGATTTGTTTTCGCGGATCGGCGAAAAAACGCTCTTTCGGCAAAAATTGAACCCCAACGCGGCAGAGATCGATGCTCGTGGTCTACACGGCGCGTCCGGAGGACGTGTTTCGTCGCTCCTCGTCGGGGCGGGCGAAACTTTTTTTTGGTTAAGTTACGGCGAGGCACGACTCGACTTCGCGTTTTTTTCCCCCCGATCTCGCGGACGAGCGAGAGCGATCGCCGAACGATCGGGGAAATCGCTCTCGACGTTCCCGGGAATGTGAACTCGCGATCGGAATTGTCGTTTGAACGCGAGCTAAACGCAAACAAACGCGAGACAACGACGACGTAGACGACGGTGGTGGACGACGATAGACGACGACGACGACGTAGACGACGGACATTTCGTTCGCAGACGGGGTGATCGAGACCGTCGCCCGAACGGGACGATCGTTTACGTGGATCTCGTCGGTTTCGCGTGAGCGTTTTCGCCGATCCGCTAATCAACGTTAACCCAACGAATCCGCGCACGCAAGAAAGCGTTGCCTTACCGTAATGTGACAGGAATACAGAAGCTCGCTCGTAACTCGGATGTAAACACAGGCATTTTTCGACGAAAATGACACTAAGGCAGTCGAAACTACGTGCGCGATCACCTCGCTCACATCACGGACGACACCGCTGCGTCGCGCAAGACGATCTCACGTTATTAAATACCGCGGTAAACACGAGAATTCGGTCTCGCCACGGAAAACATCAATCGAAAACTAGACATGGCAGCCATAACTTTTGTACAAAACAAAGGTTCACATCCACGGACAGCGAGCGACCAAGCCTCGGACCCAGCTCGCTTCCGGTGTGCCGCGAAACTCAAACCGCCTCCTGATCGGCGAAGACCGACGTTTATAAACGCGCGCGCGCGCGCGCGCGATCATCGGCTAATGAAATTTTTCGTTTCTCGATTTGTTTTTTTTTTAGCGAACTCTTGAGCGAGTAATTCGAACGAGCGCGACTTAAGAGCGCGGCGTGTTCGCGACGACGACGACGACGAGCGATCGAATTTTGTTTCGCTCAGCGCAAATTCGCCGACGACTCTCGTTTTAAGGTTCGTTGCCCGCGACCAGATGTCGCGACGTGTTGCGCGCTCGCAGCGCCGCCCCGCGGCAACTGAGGAAGTTAACGCGCGTTGCCAACATCGGGGGGGAATTAACCTAGAGCCGAGCGCGGCCGAGTGGGACCGAGTGCGACCGAGTGTCTAACGCCGATTGTGTAACGCCGCCGTGCGAATCGAACTGACGTTCTATCGGCGCGTAAGATCGAGAAGTCGAGCGATTTTGAGCGGTTTTTGAAAACAACCGGCGAGCAGATTTTGGTCATTTCGCGGGGACATTTTTCGTCGTCACGATCAACAACGACGCGCGACGAAAAATTCGATCGTCGCCGAGAAGAAAAAACAGAGCGCGCGTTGCGGCTCCGACGACGAGTACAAGTGCTCTAATGTTGGCACTATCTGTTACTCCGGCATCAAGTACACGGACGACAGGGCGGCGATTATCGCTGTGGTCACTGTCCCTTATTGATTTCCTCGCGCCCC
>NW_018020903.1:0-17925 GCF_002006095.1 Pseudomyrmex gracilis | reverse complement strand
CCCACCCCCCCGACATATGTATATCAACCGTATGAATATCGCGACACACGTGCCCCGTCGGTGCGATTGAACCAGGTATATATTGCCGGTTGGGAATCTCGGTCGCGGTTGCGATACGCGAGGACACGGGGAAGAACGTGAGAGAGGAGAATCCTGCGAGACAGAGAGAGAGAGAGAAATAAGTCTCCCGGGTTGAAAATAAGAAAGAGAGGAAAAATACGGGGGGAGATCGCGCGCGGTCTTGCCTCCCCCGGTCTTCGGGTAATGGAATGCCACCGAAAGGGCGAAAAAGAGTAGAAAAAACAAAACCCTCAGAGAATGCCGACGAAACCTTGAGGAGAAACTAGCGAATGAGAAAAGGGCCCCCCTTCTGCCCCCCTATCTTCCGAACGATCATCACGTTTCGCTTCGAACGAGATCGGCAGTTCTAAAAGTAGCGTTTTGACGTTCGAATTATACCACACGTTTTTTAAAAAACTGTTGAACTCGCAACTAAGTAAGTTCTCGGAGCGAGAAATCGTTTCGTTTGTTGTTAGTCGTTTAAAAAAACGAACGATCCCCCGCGACACATTGCTGGAACATTGCGGGAATATTGTTTTTATTGCTTGCGCAATATTGCCAAAAACATTGATCACATTCTCTTGATAGCAAATATATACAATTTACCGCAATGTTCACACAATGTGTGAAACGTTGCTCTTGTGTGGCACTCGATTGCCAGAGAGAGAGAGAAATCTTGTCTCTTTTGCGTTACGTTAACTCTCTTACATAGTTTGTTATTTAACTCTTATATCTGATGTTAGTAGATAAAGATATTAGAAATTAATTTTTAATTGTATTATACTCTTTCTGCAAAGATAAAAGAGATGACAGACACGGATCCGCAGTTCAAGCGTCTTTTGCTGCCAACCGAGGAAACTGTGTTCGAACAGTTGTTGAGATTCGGCCTGTACGTGGGAGCGGTGTTCCAGGTGATGTGCTTGCTGGCCATAGTGATATATCAGGCAGGACCGTCTGATGGTGTCGCAGCTTTAAAGGTTTGTCATCCATCCATCCGAGAGTTTTCTTTGAAGATAAATGTTCTTTCTTGTTTTATTTAACAATTGATTTTTTTTTTATTGCAGGACGACCCCAGCGATGTGGAGTGTTCCGAGAACAGTCCTCAGGTGACACCCAGAAGACCCCATCGGCCTCGCAAGCAAGAGAAGAAGAAGAGACGTTGACGCTTCCCTTCTCTCTCTTTGTATTAATCTCACATTCTAATATATATATACATTGTGATCGAAATATTTATACACCAACTGTTCAGAGATAACTAAACAATTGTCCAGACACTTGTTTCGTTTCTCTCAAACAACACACGTATGTAAATAACATTTACTGAAATGAAATATTTTGTGCAATATACAGAACCTGTTTCAAAGATCTTTGCCTCCAACATCTTCCAATCTTTTTTTTTACTTTTTATCAATTTTTCTCAAGTGCGTGACGAGGGACAAGTACATAGTTTTTGTGTTTCCAATTGTGTATCTCACGAGCTTGCTTGCTTTTTGCAAAAAAAAATACATAGAAAAATTTTATCTTCCGTCCGTCGTTCGCTCCGACATTTCATCACGCTCCCACGTGACAAGAGCTTTGTCGCGCTGCAATCAACAACAACAACAACATAACCTGAAGAAGAAGACGCTCGTCGGCGGAACGTACGGCGAGAGTACGCGGTGCGAAACAGTTTTTTTTTGTCCAAAAAACGAATTGAATTTGAACGAACGCAGACGATGATGTCTGCCGCAACGATGTCTCCGTCGCCTCAGGACATTCTGACCGACGTTAGAAAATTTATTTCCGGCGCCGTACGAGCGTCATCTCACAACGCAAACACCCAGGACACCACGCGCATAGCGTTGTCTTTGCTGAAGAACGTGCCCGCCGCGAGGGAAGCCGTGCTCGAGTACTTTTGCAACGTATTCTTCGTGGCTGTGACAAAGTACGTTCGTCAGATCGAGGTAATGTGCAATGACACCCCCTCCTTCTCGCGTTTTGTTTACATCACGGTTGTGCACGGCGTTTGATTTTTATGTCAGTCAGTTTTGTAACAAAAATTTGTGTCATTATTTCAACAGACGAATCAGAACATATCAATACCCGAGGAGAGCATTATAGCGGAAATCCACACTGTTCTGAGCGGTTTTGTGAACGGCAATCCAGAAGCATGGGCGCCCATCATATCCGCCTGGTCATTGGATCTGCTCGGTGTGTTTATATTTAATTCGCTTCATCATTTGTCAATTAGTCAACTTCAGAACAGAGTGTAATTAGATATCGATTAATAATTTCGATTTAATTGATTGTTTAAATTTGATTTGTATAAATCTTGTTTATATATAAAACGTTCTTGCGATTCAACATTTGTTTGCGCGCGTTGCAGGCAAATTGTCATCGGATTTTGCAAAACGCGGCAATCTGCCGGTGAACGCTGGCATCAACGACTTTCTTCATCAGTGGATGTCGTGCCGAGCAACGCGAACTCTGATAGACATCACGGCTCAGTGTCTGCAATGTCTCATGCACTCGGACACCGAGTCCTGTATCAAGGCTTTGTTGGACACAAGTGTTCTGCACAGTCCGTATTTCGACTGGGTGGTCGCCCATGTGGGCAGCTGTTTCCCGAACACCGTCATCACCCGGGTGCTCTCGTGCGGATTGAAAGACTTTTGCTCGATGGGATACGAGCACAGCGTCAAGAATCCGAAGTTAAATTCCGTTGTCGGCATACTCGGACATTTGGCGGGCAGTCACTTCGAGGACATCAAGAGAGCCCTGTTGGAACTATTCGAGGCAAGCTCGCCCCCTCGTTCTAATTTGTTTCGTTTTGCTTTGTTGTTTCTATTGGCTAATGTTAATTTGTAAAATTAACAGTGGAGTTTGAAGGAAGACGTAAATCTGGACGACGAAATCAAGAAGCAGAAACTGGCCACGGTACCTTTTCTCTTGAACCTGGCCTCGCTCTCGCAAACCCTGTTGAGAGCGATAACCAGCGATCTGTTGCAAACGCGTAGGTTTTTCACACATTGAACTTACATACGCAATCCGATAACTTGCTTTAAAAATTACAAATTTGTCGCAGTGAGACCGGACATTATACCGGGTTTGGCGTTGTTCGCGTCGGACTGGTGCAAGTACTTCAGCGGTCATCCGGCAGCGTTGATGGATCTGACGGTGCACCTGATTCTGGGATGCGAGCAGGGCGCGTCGCAGATCATCAACATACTCCTGGACACTAATCTAAACACGAGTAACGTCGGTTATCACAGCGTGAACGCGGCGCAAAACGTGAAGAATGTGTGCCGGGAGTTGCTGGAATTGATTCTGGAGGAGATCGATCTCGTGTTGAGAACGCACGGTCCGCAGTCAACGAGCATCGCTCTGCTGAGTTCCATCAAACAGGAGATATCGTCGATAAAACCGATGCTTCTGAGTCCGAATCCGCTGCGCGTGCAAACCACCGTCAGACTCTTGTGCTTCCTCAAGAATCAGAGTCCGAACATAGTCATTTCCACGGCGTCTTACATGCTGCTAAAGGCGCAGACCACGTTTCATCTCGCGGCTCTGATACGTTACATCGCCAATAACATCGTTCTGTTTGCCACAAACAAATCTGGCACGGAAAACATTCTCAACGGTCACGATCATTTCACGCAAGTTCTGGAAGAAGCGCTCAGAGAGATCGGGTACAAGAGCGTCACGGAGGAATCGGGACAGTTGTTCAAAAATCTCATCACGCTGTTGAGGAAAGCATATCACGTTCCAACATGTAGTTTGATACACTTGTCTCGCACTTGTGATATAATTGTGTGATTTCTTTTTGTCTTCTGCGTTTCAGATGGGAGATTTCCAATAAAGCGGCGATACTGCAGTCGAAAATGATCACCAAGGCTCTTAGATCCAACTTGCATCAAATAGCCAACTTGCTGACGAAAACCGACAACTTCGACTTGGCGAACAACATCGTCACTCTGCTGGATCTGCTGGGCACACCCGAGAAAGATCACAATCTCAACGTCGAGCTTGTGCTCAAGTTGACGAAAGCGGTGACGCAATATTTTTTCTTGTGCATTACGGAACACGGTAATTCAACATTCTTTATTTGTTTCTCTGAGCACAGCGCAGACGTACACACAACAAGATGTGTGTGTTTTTGTTTCGCTAGATATTATACGAAAGGAACGCGGAGTGAGAATGGTGTGTCATTTGCTGAGGAAACTGACGTGTTACTCCTCGTGCGCGCGTGCACTGGCTCTCAGAGAGATCTTGGAGAACGGTATCAATAACGAACCGGCCAAGTATTTCGGCGCTAAGGAGAAGTTCGAGCCTCGTTTCGAGGAGATGTTGTTGTTACAACAGAATCACAAACAAGTACGGTATAACAATAGTTCGTTAAGATATAAAATTCCAAAGTAGCAACGTGTTTTCTGCGACTTCCGGCAAGACGCGCGGATTTTAATAATTTCGTCCGCGTAGGTGACGAGCACCATGTTGGCGCAGCGACACTCGTCGGTGTTCCATGCTGGCGTGATAGGACACGGTCCCCGAAGACTTCCGCCGGAGAATTTGATTCAGGAAGAGATCATTAACTTGAACACAATGTTGTTGATAGACGTTATAAAGGTAAGGATGAGAATCGTGTGTGTATACGTTTGATACGCGCACAACTTTCAGTTGTAAACCAGATGTTTTTTTAGGCTTGTTGCAGCAGTCAGGGATCGGGTCAGAACTCCGTAAACTTGGACGCTCTGACGATGGTCAGTTTGCTGCTGGTCGAACTGGTGTCTCCTGACGTTATGTACAACGGTCTTCCATGGCCGGATGAAGAATTTACGAAGGTAAAATTTTCACGATAAGTACTTCAAGTTTATATTGATCAATCATCGTTAATTAACGTTTGTTTTCGATTCGTTGCTCAGGTCACGATAGAAAGGGATTTACAAATCCGTCGCAGATTCAAGGATGTGCCTTTGTTGTGGACGCTGTTGGAATTGACCGCCTGGTACAGACCGGCCCTGGCTTATTGCTCCGTTTTACTGCGAGGCATCGCCGCGACCGTGATGGCCAACTGGAACACGAAGGAAGGAGTGTTGCTTCTCAATATCATGGCGCTCGGTCAGTTGTTGCCGCCACCACTGGCGAGTATCAGAGACATCTTGCCTGTTTTGCAGCCTCATCAGGTATATATATATTTGCGATTTTTCTCAGACAGGTTTCGATTGGATTCTGGTAAATGGCTTCAGTTTTGCGTTTCAGATCAACACAATAATGAGGGAATGCGTATGGGCGTATATGCGCGAAAACGTGCCGTCCCCGGCGTTGTTCATGCGGAGCGAAGGCGCCAACATAGCCTGGAGGGACAGCGACACGTCCGTGCCCAACGCTCGCTTCACGGACACCCTGCGTTTGATACTACTGGCCAATATTCACACTTTGGGATCTTTGTACTCGACGTTATTTTACAAGGAAAATAATTAATAAAAAAAACTCGATATACAAAATAAAATGAATAAAATGACATCAAGTGACACTTGCAAGAGTGTAGCGAAAACATATCGCGGTTCGCGCGTTCCGATTTGGACCCCCCGACGGATTCCGATTGGTCGCGACGATACGAGCGAACGGAAATTTTTAAAGACCGCGCATGCGCGTTGGTCGAAATCGTTTCCATCCGACAGACGTGTGTGTAACACACGTAACAATATATACCCCTAGCGTATGTAAATACATTAACGTACAATACAAGAAGAAATGTATTATTTTTCGACGGTGTACAATTAATTATTTGATACAACAACATTTGTTTTCTAACATTCCGAACTGATTCTCGCAACTTTTTTTAGTTTTATATTTTTTTGTCTCTTACCGAAATATATACGTGTTTTACAGAAAATTATAAGCAAATGCTTTTCCAATTTGTCTTTTGCAACTTTGTTCTTGTCCTCAATTTTTTCCTTCTGTGTTTATGTGTTCCCTCTTGAATACCGCGTTTTCTCTAAGGCGCCGCCTAGACCGTTACCGCGCGCACACAACCAACCGGTTGGCGAGTCCGGATTGGTTGGCAACAACCCAGCCAATCCGGACGAGGCCATTGAAATTCAAACCGGAACGTTGTTGTCACCGGTCTGATCGGACGTTACACACCGAACTGCTTCTTCTTCGTCACATTTCGTTCCGCGTTTGACCGGTCTGTGTGCGTCGAGAGATTTTATCTTTGTTAGAAACTAGAGGTTACAGAATCTGAAGAAGAGACAAGGAGACATAATCACGTCATTCGTCTTCGAATAGTTTCACACGTGAGCTGTTGAAAAACGTGAGTGTTTTGATTTTGATGTTACGTCCAGAGTATTTCGTTTCTCTCGCAACAACGTGTCAATGGTTCTATTTGCTCCTAACTTTCGAGAAAACCGCGTTTTTTAATCGAGATCTTCTTGTTCTAAATTTTTGACTTGTTTGCACGAGGAGTCGCCCGTTGTCTGCGACGTTGTGTCACGTCGCTTGTGTCTGATCGCTTTCTCACGTTGCAGATTCATTCATTTTTGGGTCTTCGTGAATGGCATGAGACACACATGATGGAAGAGGAATACAGCAATGTGCGAGCGCCCCAGTATTTAGACTTCACCGAGAGCACGAGTCCTCAGATGTCCACGCCGGACTTCTTCGAGAAGGTGCACAAGATGCACGAGCGTAAAGAAACGATTTGCGACTCGACCTTCGAGAACGCGGAGAACGCCGATCCCCAGCATGCGCTGGCGAACGACAAGATGTACTTGAAAGTTCAGGAAGAGAATATCATCAAGAACACCCCGATCAAGGTGATCATCTCGCCGCCGTGTCGCGGAAAAGCGGCGATCGAACAGTTCACCACCTGCGACAAAGTGCTCAGCGAGGCGATGAAGAAATTAGATTTCTGCAACAGATTGCACAAGACCCAAGATCTGAGCAAGATCGGTCAGGAACCGACGGGGGGATTCAAAACACCGATCACGACCAAGCTCGTTAAATCGTCGAGATCCGTCGGTTGTCGCAGTTTGCCGCACAAAGGCGTTCTTGTGGGAAGACAAGAGACCAGATCAGTGAAGAAAATCAGTAAGAATCTAGGCACGTCGATCGGTGCCGCGAAGAAACAATCCGTCAGTCTTTCTTTGTTCAACGAAGAAAATCGTACGCAAAATGTTGAACCGCGTGGCTCAACAGATGACGTCAAGCCCAACGAGACCAAGTGCGACAACAACAAGGAAAAAACGTGTGACGATAAAAACATTCGAGACGAAGATGAGAAACACAATGTAAATATAATAATAACAGAAGAAACCAACGAGAAACATGATGCAACAGAGGGTGATGAACTTGACGAAGAGACAGAATTCAAGAATAAATCAGAGGAGTCGGGTGACGACAACAAACAACAACAAGACGAAGACATTCTGCAACAGCCTGGATTGTCTGGGAAAAGCGTTCAATCAGCCAAAGTGCTCACGTGGAAAAATCATAGACGAATCTCCATGGATGCTCGCAGAATGTC
Organism: Pseudomyrmex gracilis; assembly: GCF_002006095.1. Lineage (NCBI taxonomy): Eukaryota > Metazoa > Arthropoda > Insecta > Hymenoptera > Formicidae > Pseudomyrmex > Pseudomyrmex gracilis. The sequence continues at coordinate 10,358 of NW_018020903.1, read as the reverse complement.
CGTCAGCAAGAAGTACGTAAGCATGGCGGAAGCGGTGTCGCGTTTCCAGAACACAACGCCCAAGCGCTTCCACACCAAGAGCATCAAGGACAACAACATCGCGTTGTCCAGACAGTCTCATCTGAGGACAACGATACCGATCTCACCTGCATTGGTGACGAAGAACAGAACGCGCCCCGTCAAAGTGCTCAGCAGAGATGAGAAGGAAATGTTGGAGTTGGAGGAGATGAAGAAGAATCGCATCAAAGCAAATCCGATACCGCGCAGCGTGATGCTGGCGAGAAGATCGAATGCCGTGACGAAATCATCAACGAGCCTGAACACGCAACCGGCTGAGACCGTTCGGTCAAGATCGCCGTTGCGCAAGAGCGAGGTGGTTCTTGCCACGACGGTCACGAGGGTCGACGTGGACGGTATCGTCGCGAGACGCAGAGAGATCTCGAGCTTCGGCGTGCCGTCGATGACGAAGAACGTGACGCGCGTCAAACCGTTCGGTCTCGAGACGCGCAACAAGGATCTACAGAAAAAGAAGGAGGAACGACTGAAGAATCTGCAGGAAGCCGTCAAACCCAAACATCCGGAATTTCACGCCAAACCGGCGCCGAATTTCTCGAAACCGTCGAAACCTGCTGGGACCAGCCACCAACAGACGGGTCGCAAGATGATTCTACCCCGTCCGTTTAGCTTCGACGAGCGGGACAAGCTCATACCAAAGAAGAAAGAGCAAAAGATCAAAGAACTGCTCGAGGAGGAGAAACGTTCGCGCGTGTTTCGCGCGAATCCGGCGCCGTTTCACAAGCCGGTGTTGCAGCAGGAAGAAAGTTCGAAAGTGACGACTAACGCGACGAAGGCGGGAACCTCGCACGAGGACGAGCGCGAGGATCAGAAGGAGCGGAATGTGGTTCCAGCTGTTCCGAGGAATACGGCCGACTGTTCGGACAAACAGAAGAAGGCGGCCCCCCCGTTGACAAAAAGAACTAGTTCTTTCGAACTCTACACGGACAAACGAGCCAGAGAACGACGAGAGTTCGAAGAGAAGCTCAAACGCAAGGAGATGGAAGAGGAAGCGATGCGACTGGAACAACAAAAAAAACAGGAGGAGCACGACAGACGAATGAGAGCGGAGATGAGAAAACTCGCGGAGGTGAAGGCGAGGCCGATGCCGGCGTTCAAAACCCCGGTCATTCTAAAGCACACGAAACCCCTCACCAATCCGCAGAGTCCCGCTTTCGCGAGCAAGCGAACGAAACAACAGTGAGAGAGGAGGACTGTCGATCCGGAGGGAGCGTTTTTACCAGATAAAATCTGGTAAAACAATCATTTTTTTTTTTTTTTAACGAAAACTAACGAAATAAAGTAATTATTTTTCTCTCTCTCTCTCTCTCTCTCTCTCTCTCTCTCAAAGTGAACAAATTTGTTTTTATGTAACTTGACTTGTGTAGCATAAACATTTCTTCAAAACGCATGCGATGTAAAAAATTTTTATAAATGCTTTTTGATACTTGTACGTCCCCAATTTAAATTTATATATATATGTATATCGAAAAGTGATAAATGACTGGAATGTTGTACTTTTATTTCTTGTATATTTATAAAAAAAAAAAAAAAACAAAAGTTTAAAGCAATTATTGTTACGAGGAACGTACAAATAAAAGTTGAATTTTGCCAAGCAAATGCCATGTGTGTTATCAAAAACAACCCGTTACGCAGTTACGTCTTGTTTTTTTTGTTTTTGGTTTGTTTTGTTTTTATTTGTTGCTTCGAGTAATATTTTTTTTTTTTGGAAAAACATTTGCGTGTGTTAAAAATTTTATATAAATTAAATTTAATTATATAAATAATACTCTCTTTTGATGTGGTGTGTCATCGGGTGTGTCATTTTATTCTTAACTCGCATCCCGCGATCGGAACTAAATTTTATATATATAATATTTACAAATATCTTAAATATTTATAATATAATTTAAATTTTTAATATATATCATAAATACACAATACTTATAAATATTAATATACATATATATATATATCGTCACTCCCTACGTATAATCCCGTAACTCCAAAACGCAAATTTTAGAGGAGAGTTTAAAAGTATAAAGTTTCATATGTTTCCCTATAGTTAGGGATCTTTCGGTTTCAAATTTGTACCTTATTTATGAATATTTTTTTTTAATATTTGGTGACCATAAAGAACATGACTTTCTAAGTGTCACTATGCAATAAACTGAAAATCCCATATGTGACACTTATGTAATTATACGTAGGGAGTGACGATATATATATATATATGTATATATATACAGGATGTCCCAGAATTGGTGTAACATCTCTCGTGGACAGGTAGAAGAAGTAAAACTAAGTCGATAAGTCCTATACCATTTTTTGCTAGATTCGCAATAGTTATCGAAATCTTAATTAAATCTTAATGATCTGCGAATAAGCGTGCATCGGGCTGTCTTACGCGCTTAAGATAGCCCAGTGCGCTTCGCGCGCTTACGGTGTTACTCGTAGCAACATATGGAAGGAGCTAATATAACAGCATATACTACAACATATACACATTAAAATGTAATTGTGCGAAGCGCGCCGGGCTGTCCTACGCGCGTAAGACAACCCGATGCACGCGTATTCGCGTATCTTTGTTATAATTAAAATTTCGGTAACTATTGCGAATCTAGCAAATTGGTATAGGACTTGTTAATTAAAATTTCGGTAACTATTGCGAATCTAGCAAATTGGTATAGGACTTATCGACTTAGTTTTACTTCTTCTACCTGTCCACGAGCGATGTTAGAATTCTGGGACATCCTGTATATATATATATATATATATATATATATATATGTAACATATATGCACGCATATAATAGAATCTTTACAAAATAAAATATCAACAATTTCACTCTCAACAATTTTTACTGTATATATTATATAAGCGGTTTGTACAAATATGTACATTTATGTATAATTTATACGCAATCGTCTATTATTAACAACCGGGTATATCTCGGAATATTGTTCGCGTCTATCTATACGTGTGTTAATTGTTTCGCAACAAAATATCAAAATACTGTTTCTTCGTACGAGACTCCGTTTTCGAGAGAAATCGATTCGTACGTGCAACGAATTTGCGTTATTCACTTTTGCGTCCACAGATTTCATCAGGAAAATTACACACATGCAAGATCCAAATCTTCGACATTTTGTCGTGAGATATATATCTATTGGATCTGAATAAAGTTACGTTTCTTACTTCATGAAAACGGTTTTAACTTTCGGTAATTGTAATATTTGCAAAAATACAAAATTTACAAATTACCAAAATAATTTATTTTTTATTAATATATTTTGTGCTAGTCATGAGATATTATCTATTGGGTCTGAATAAAAGTTACATTTCTGACTTCATTGAGACGTTTTAACTTTCGGTAATTGTAATATTTGCAAAATTACAAAATTTAATTTACTAACAATTGCTAAAATAATTTTGTTTCGTCAATAATGGCATGAATTGCGACTATAGTTGTATATCTTATCAATTGCGCGAATTAACCAAGTTCATTCGTGATCGTTGTACGTTTGTGAAATTTTAGTGTTTTAGTTAAAAAAAAAAAATAATAATAATAATAATACTCTTCCTCGTGATTTGGTCACCAATGGTCGCTTTGGATGTCATTTTATTTTTAACTTATATTCCAATCGGAATTAACTTCCACACACACACACACACACGAACATACACACACACACACACGTATTATATAATATTTATAAATATATCAAGTATTTGTGTTATTTAAATGTTTAATTTGCAATACAAATATTAATATTTATAAACATTACGTACGTATATGCACGCGCATACATGATGGAGTCTTTGCAAAATAAAATCGACAAACAAAATCTTCGTTAATTTGTGTTAAAATCAACAGCTTCAACTCTCTTCTACTATCGATTTCTTCACACCTCCCCCCGACAGCTATCTTCTGGATAAAAATATACAAAAAAGATACGCTTAATCTTTTAGATAATGTTATCGAGAAAACCTGCAGTCTGGAGGTGGTAGAGTTTCGACTTTTTTGTTTCTTCTCTAATATGAGTTTTGTGTCTCAAAACTAAAAACGGACAAGGCTATGTTGCGAGTCACCTGCTGGTGACTGTGTTTCGACGCTAAATTTCTCGAAGTCGTCTGGGACCCGGCCGCGAAAAACAAACGGCTCGCAAACACGAACCGTCCCCGTTTAGTTTCGGCGAGCGAGACAAGCTGAAGAAATAGCAAAAGAAAATCACGAGGAAGAGAAACGTTTGCGCGCGTTCCACGCGAATCCGGCGCCGGATTCTTCAAACCCACGAGAACGAGAACTCGCGAAACCGACGGGTTCACGAAGACGCCGGTCATCGTGAGAAACACGAAACCGCTCATCGTTTTTTTCGCAGAGTCCGTTCGGTAGAAAAGACAATCGAAACAACAGCAATTGGCGATTCTTCCGATTTGATTTCGGCTCACCAGATAAAACTTTGATAAAGATTATTTTTACCAGATAAATTAACGTTTGAAGAGATAAATTGTTATTTGTTTGTAAATAATGAAAATTATTTTAAAACACAAAAATTTCACATATGTTCCAAACCAGCACGAAAGTTCAGTCAATCGACGTCGAATGTACCGAGTGTTCAACAACTGACAGTCGAGAAAATGCTTGCGCGTGTGCGAGTAAAAATATAGAATAAAAAATTCCTGAAAATAAACCAATTTTTCCAAAAACTGAATTGTTTACGTTAGCAAGCTTAAATTATCAACGAGGTACGTCTATGTCTCACAAATTTTTAACCAATTTGTTGGTCAATTTTCTTTCTCAAAAAACAGAACGCATAAATCAATTCTCGTATTTGAAATTTAATTAATTTTTTTGATTTTATATTCTATATTTTTTGCGCTTTTTTTGTCACATCGAAAAATTCGTCGGTTGTATCACCAGTTATATAGTCGATGTGTAAATTACGTCAGTCGCATGATAAAAATCGCCAAATTATTATCAAATTATTCATCAGACGCACACGTTAGATAGACAGGAACAAAATTGTTTCAATATTAAAACCTATTTTTGTATTGAGAGCAAGTTTCGGCGCGGAACTTTGATATCGCGTTGAACGTGATCTCTGTGCATTTGCAGACTGACTTGTCGAATAACTAACTAATAATTTATATGAAGTTTTCGATAAGAAAAAATAATAGACCGATAAAACACAAGATTAAATAAATAAAATCTGATTATTTTCTTTTTTTTTTTTTTAGGGGGGGGGGACGTTTCGACGACAAATTTTATTCCATCTCCAGTTTGTAAATGAATTTTTCAATATAATATGAAATTTATTAATTTATTAATTATATCAATTTATATTATATTGTATCAATTTATTACGAAATTTATTATAAATCTTCTATTTGTTATAAGATTTATAATAAGACGGAAATGAAATAATAAAATGTTCGAAAACAAGGGAAAATTAATCAAGTTTTTATTTTATAATCTAGTCATCTAGTCTAATCTAGTTTTGTTTACGGGTGAAAGAAAGATCTCTTATCGGTCTATAAATTTTCTTCATATCGAAACTTGGTAAAACTTTATAAATTTTACTCAGAGATTTACATACGCGTTCTTAGAATCTGTGAAATAAATAACCAATTTTTTTGTTTCTTTCATAAAAAATATACTATGAAAACGCACTATGACTATTATATACGCACGCTAGACGATTGTTTCAATCACTTTTGATTGAAGATTGTGGACGTTGTGAATGGCAACGATAAAAAAAAAAAAAAAAAAAAAAATGAACAAATACTACAATATGTACTGGACTCTCTCTCTCTTCTCTCTCTTGGTTGCGTAAATTTCTAAACAGTTCAACTTGATATTTTCGCGCACTATACCAACTGTTCCGAACTGGTGGCACTGAGATCGAGCAAACGCCACGCAGCTTTGGGATTGATTTCCGTCCGATCGCGACACATAACCCAGACGTAATTGACGCGCATCACTTTCTGCGGATCACCCTCCACCACCTCGTTCTTGGAATTTCTCACGCACATTATTTGTTGAGATTGAAAACTGATAACCAACACCGGTCCCTGATCCATCATCTTCCCCATCATCAGATCCACGTTGTCGATATCTGCGATTGAAAAATACAAATTTTTTTTTTCTCGAAAGCGCGTCTTTCCTCCAGGATACCTTCGTATATTCAACAATAAAAAATTACTTGAACAAAAACTTGCCTAAAATTTTACTATCCGAACGATGTCCGAGCTTCTTGAGTTCCTTGTGCGGTTGCGCGATTATGTTGTAAGGCCCTTCGTGGCACCAGTCTTTTAGTATCTCCAAGTCGCCTCTGATCATCGCCTCGAGAATATTCGGAATAAAATCTGTCTCACAGTCTTTCAAAAACTGACTTTTACTGAAGCTCGGATCAAGATTGCAGATCTCGGTCAGAGTCTCCGACAGTTCGGTCTTTTGAAAGAGTCCGCCCATGATGTCCGAGATTTTATCCGTGAGCAGTCTCGAAGCGCGCACCATCGCGTTATCCGATTCGTCGTACTTTATCTTCCAATCCATTACCTTGTTAACGTATGGATTGTTATCCTGCAACCAGGACGACATTAAAGAGAGACGTTCGCGTTTATGCTCTCTCTAATTTTTTGCTAAATTTCACCGATTTCTCTATTTCTCTAACAATTACCTTGAACTTCTGCCAGGCGTTGGAAAACATGAAGTCCTTGTGCACTTCCACCCCAGTCGCGTGCTCGTCGGGTAGAATTTCTCTAGTTTCTATCGGCACTTCTTTTCTCTTTCGTAACTGTTTAGGCGCGATATAAACGTTTCCTACGTAACAAACAATAACAAAGTTCAACTTCTAAGCCCGTGTCAAAAACGACAACAAGGTCAAAGTTCTGAGAGTCTTTATAACACACGGTTAGGTATATTTAAACAATCTACCTAAAATCCCATGTTGATCAAGCTCGTTTCGAACCGCCTCCGCGGTGTGGGATATTGTTTGAAACGCGCCCGTTTTGCCCAGCGCCTGACTCTTCTCGGAGATCGTCTCGGCCGCGCCTTTCGCGGACTTCGTGATCTCCTCGCCCAATTGACCGGCGCGTTTGCCTAATTCAGTCTTGCTCGCTTCCTCAATGACCTCTTGTACCTTTCGACGATTATATCTCATGCATCAGTTGTTTCTCATTTTTCTCATCGTCAACAAGGTCAAAAATAAGATGAGGCGCTTTTTACCTTTTCCTTAATCGTGTCCAACTTCTCCTTGATCACTTCCGACCCTTTGCTAGCTTCGGACTCAACGGCTTGAAACTTCTGCCTCGCCGTTCTCAGCGCTTCCGACTGCTCCAATTTCTGAGCCTCCTCTCTGAACTTTTTCAGATTTTCTTTCATTTCTTTATTCTTCTCCATTTCCTGCTTGATGTTCTCCAAAAACTGAGAGAAGAAATTCGGCCGTCTTCCCGGATTCGAGTACAATCGAATCTGCGAAACGAGAACAACAATGATGACCGACGCTTCAGCGTTGTTCAACTTCTACCTCAAAAAAAAAAAAAAAAAACTATTCAACTTACCGACTGCACTTGTGCATTATGCAATTCTGTCGGCGGTGGTTGGGGTATGTGTGAAAATAAATATTCTCTCGTGCCATTTCTCACGCGTCTCGTCGAGTGCGTGGCTCCTTTCAGACTAGCTCTACAAGACGCAATGTTCTGAAACTGTTGCAACATTTTTTTTTTTAACGAACTCGCTCTTGGCGACTCAGTAACGAAGTAAACTTGTCAATTTGTTTTTTTTTTTTTTTTAATTTTGAATCGCGTTATCGAAAAGATGTGCGCTACGTGTTGAACAGACTTTGCTTTAAAAATATACAATTTTTTGTTGTTTTTTTTTTTTTAAATACGCGGGCGTTAACGTTGATACAAAAATTAAGACGCGATTGTCGTGAAGAGACACGACATCGGAGATTTCTGGTTCTCGAGGAAAACCTTTCTCAAAGGTCAAGTAAACACCCTACTGGGATGAAAACATGCGGGAGAGAAAAGAGATATATTATAACCTTCGCGCGCTCAACGTGTAAACAGTGCCGGCTTTTGCGAACGAAATGATTCGGAGATTTTGCAAAAATTGTTAAATGAGAATCGCGATTTTTCGCTCGTTAAATCGCGCGGACGCTGCGACGATTTGTATTAATTAGCGATTAAAATCTCTTTACTCACCATTTCAACCAAAAATTTTGTCCACGTTCTACGCGGCGATCCCGCAAGATCCTCGCCAGTGCGCACGCCGAATTCTGATGAAATGAGCACAGCACATTTGCGCTCTCCTCTTCCTCTCTCTCTCGTTGATTGTCGAGCGATTGTTGCGGCATCTTCAGCCTAAAGTTAGATCTTCGCCGACGAGAGAGATCGCGCGCATGAAATTCCAGTCTTGCCAACGAATTACGTAATCGCGATTTAAATTAATCGATCGATGCGACAGATCGATTAATCGTCGAGATCCAAATCGCAGTTAATCGAATCGGAGCCTTTCCGCGCGCGTCGATTCGATATTTCGATTCTCGAAGTGTATAGACGCGCTTCAACTAACGAGCAGTTATGGCGGACGCGCGAATCGGAATCACGTTCGAGATTTGTGTTCCCGTGTTTCTCGCGATTGTCACCGTCTCGCGAATATCGGTCCTACACGCGTCAAGCTTTTTGCAGTGATTAGGTAATTATTACAAACAATGACGCTAATTCGGCGAGAGTTTCGCGGTAAAATTGCGTCGCGACCGTTTCGTGAAGCGCGCGCGAGGAACAAAATGTCTGCGCGTTTAGAATCGTTGCACGCGATTACGTTTGAGAAACAGAAATATAAAACAACGGTGTAAAATCTATGCATATGTTAATGTTAAAAAAACGATTGAAGCAACAAGCAGCATCAGAACTTCTCGCAACCGTGAAACGTTACCGCGGGAGTACACGATGGAATGTAATCAAGTGAGTGTATTTTTACGGATCATTATTTGATGCTATTAAAAACTATCACGTATTACAAAATTATTGCGTATACAAAAATTTATTGTTTTGCGCTTTTTTAGGTGGTGAAGTACTAGCGAGTTTGTCGCAAGCGCGCAAATTTGATTTCTTCCGATAATTAAAAGCCGACTGATTTGTGAAAAGGACGGAATTCTCAGAAAGGAGAACTGGAAACGGAGATAGAAAACAAAACTTTGCAACTTTCCACACAACATAGATGTGATTGTCAAAGAAAAGAATATTATTTCAGCGAGCAGCATCAGCAGAATTGATCGAGTCAGGTATCGTGTCTCTTTTCACATCATTTGCTGCTTTATTTGTTTTATAAATTTTATTTTATTTTATTTTTTTTTTATTTATTGAAACGACTACATATACATATACACAAAATAGATAAAAAAATATATTATACAAATTTGTTTTAACGGTACACAAATATATGTGTCTGAAAAGTTGCAATTTCAAGAAGTAAACTTTTGTGGCTTTACTAGAATTCATCATCAGAGTTTTTTCAATTAACAAGTTTCATTTTACAATTTGTTTTACACATTACAATGGAATAAAATATTATGCAACAAGTTTTTTCAATTCACAAGTTTCATTTTACAATTTGTTTTACACATTACAATGGAATACAATATTATACAATAAAATACAATAATATACATAATCCTGCCTACCTATCTTATAAACATCTGACTATCTTAAATCTTACTCGCCTTAGTAATTAGGATTAAGGCTGCACGACGCATGCCTTGATCCTAATTTTACATTTTTATTTCTTCCAATTCCTATCGATTCAGTCTAATATATTTCCTACCTACTTGATTTAAAATTTTCTACCTACCCGGCCTAACGTAATTTCTACAAAGCGTTTGTAGATCCCTACCTACGCAGTTTTAGAAAGATTTAAAACCTATCAATATTGTAAATCCCTACCTACACCGTTTTAGAAGGATTTAGAATCTATCAATATTGTAAATCCCTACCTACACAGTTTTAGAAAGATTTAAAACCTATCAATATTTTACGCGAGGGGGGCAATTGTTTTAAAAATAATAAGTATTATTTTAGATATATTTTAATTTCCCGTCCGAGTTTTTTATGGTTTAAAGAAAGTATTATATCCACTCAATGAAAGCCTATCCATGTATAAACACATGAGATAGAATATGAAAAAAGAAAAAATATATCTTTGAATATATATATTTGAATATATATATTTCAAATATATATTTTTGCAAAGATATAATGAAAAAGAATAAATGTAGAGAATAGATATAGAGAACAT
>NW_018020902.1:141079-146034 GCF_002006095.1 Pseudomyrmex gracilis | reverse complement strand
ATAATTGGTACCAGGACATAATCCTCTCCATCCCATGCAACTTTTGTCGGAAATATTTGGCTGTTTTTAAACTCTAAACACCTATTTTTCAACATTTTTAGCAAATATGGCCTTTATCTGACCTGGCCGTGACCTTGAAAGATTCAAAAATATTTCTTTTCAGTGTGAAGTTTCTCGCTCTTTTCAAATCTGAGATCAAAAAAACATGTTTCCTTGCATACCTCCTATTTTTAACGTCTAAGTACCCATTTTTCAACATTTTTGGCAAATGTGACCTTTATTTGACCTTGCCGGAAACTTGAATAGGAAATTTACATTTTCAGCGTAAAATTTCTCGCTCTTTTCAAATCCGGGATCAAAAGAACATGTTTCCGTTTACACCTCCTGTTTTTAACCTCTAAATATCCGTTTTTCAACATTTTTGGAAAATTTGACCTTTATTTGACCTTGCTGTGACCTTGAATAAAACGAAAATGGACATTTTAAGAGTAAAATTTCCCGCCCTTTTCAAATCCAGAATCAAAAGTAGGTGTTCCCATTAAAAAAAATCACTCTGACCTTGAAATGAACTTGAAAATGAGGTTCAAGGTCATGGTCATTGATACCATTAGTTGAGCCCCTTTGCCCCCTACAACTTTTGTCTAAAACATTTTGTTGTATCTCACCAACATTCCGAGATATTTTTTATTATAGATTAAAATGGTCCACCCTGTATATACATATTTTTTATATGTACATATATATACATATTGTTGCACCGCTGCCGCGTTTTCGCGAAAAACAAAAAGAGCCAACACATGATGCGTCACAAAACTCGCTTTATTGCCAAAATTACTAAGAATCCGGGTAAGAGAATAACATAAATTTTCCGGGGTGTTCCTTTTTATAGCCGAACCCACCCCCGGAAGCTTGACTAATCCTTGTTTTCTGAAAGAGTAGTCGGATACTCGAAAAACGAAATTGGCCTTTTTTCCGCACTTTCAACAATCTTTAATTTTTTTCTCCTCACTAAACTTCTGTTTTTGTCCCCTTTTCGGCTCACTCCCCGCTTTGTTCCCGTTGCGGAAATCTTTGCTTCCTTAAAACCGAAATTTTGCCTAACTTCCGCGCGTTCTCCGTTTTTCTTAAAATTATTTGACGCTCGCTCTGCAGCTACTTTCCTGTGTTATCTTTACCGTTTTGCTCGTTCAACGGCAGTCTTCAGAAAAGCCATGTTCTCTAATTGTAACGTACGCTTCACAAAGCTGTCAGAAAAAGCGGCAATGAATTGCGCGCAAGCGACTTTTTCTCGAACTTCACGCGCGCACTCGGGATACGTGAGACGCGATAAGCGCTCTAAATCCGCGCCGAGCGACGCGAAATCTTCGCCGCTCCTTTGTTTACGATTCGTAAATTGCAAATAATAACTCTGAAATAGCTCCTGTTCTCCGAAACGTAATTCTAATCGGGAGCGTATCTCGGTGTAAGAAAATTCTTCCTCCAATCCCTTTAAAATTGAGCGCGCTTTTCCACGCACATTTATCGCAAGTATCATCGCCTTCGTCTCGCTATTCCAATCGTTCGCGCGCGCAACTAACTCAAATTAGATTAAGAATTCGCGCAACGGCCCGCCACTTCCGTCATATACGTCCAGTTTGACTTTAATATTCGCTACCCCGTTTGCACGATTAACCGAGTTTGGATATGACTCGCCTGGGAAATTTTGTCGCAGCCGCTCTTCAAACATGTCTCCGCTTCTCGCTGTCACATATACTCGCCGAACTCCGCTTCTCGACAATGAAACATCCCTCTCTCCCGCTGCCGTTCCTCTCGCAGCTCCCGTATCTCTCTCAGCGCGGACTGGAGAACGGACGACTTCTCAGACGTTGTTTCGGTCAAGCGACCCCTCTTCTTCGGAGCCAAAATCTCAACTTCCAGCGTGGTTTCTATCGCCGCTTCCTCTTGTCTCGCCGTCATAGCCCGCGTTTCTATTCTTCAAAGAAAACAAAATCTCTCCGAGATCGAAGCGCTTGTCGCACGTTCCGATTCCGGACGAGCCTCCAAAATGTTGCGCCGCGTTTCCGCGAAAAACGAAAAGAGCTAACATACGGTGTGTCACAAACCTCGCTTTATTGCCAAAATTACAAAGAATCCGGGTAAGAGAATAATAACGTCCGGAGCTTCTTTCCGCGCATCCGTTCCGCTCCGGTCCCCGTTTAGATCTAACTCTTGAACATTTCTCCAAACAAAACCCGTTGCCAACCCGTTCTTCAGTCAAACAAACGCCACGCAATCAAACAATCAAACAACAAAAACATTTCTCTCCAACGGATGACGACACGGCACGCATCTCGCAACAATATGTATATATATGTATGAAACATTGGCTATGAAATGGCTTTTTTTTTTTATTGAGTATTTTACGTGTCTTCAGCTAATCTAGGCTATTAAGACATATCTATTGTCGAAGTCAACTGAATTTTTATACTTTTTCATGGAGGGGTTGTGCAGTACACTACTACCACGCGATACACGATTTTCTTTCACACTAGGCGTGCCCATCTGTGTCGGGCTCGTGTTCAAGATGTTGTGACTGTGATCGCCTTGTGGGAGGTAGATTAATTCGAGATTATACTCGAATTAATTTTTGGAGTCTCGATTTAGTTCACCAATCAATCGATAAACTCGATTGAAAGGGATCGGCCCGGAAAAAATCCTTAGGTGGTGAGCGGATTTGAACTCGAGACCTCCGGGTTCGCAGCTCCTGCACTCAGGCCGCGAGACAACTGGGCCGGTCAGCTATGAAATGGCTAATAGTTTTACATTGTGAGACAAAAATAGTCCAAGAAAGCATTGATATTGTCGACACAACGCAGTTGATCAGATGATTGCTATAGTTAGTTAGTACGACGCTCCTTACGTTGGCGCTACTTACTGCTAGAGAATACCGTCCCTCATAGGCCTGTTCTACAATACATTCGTAAGCTGTAAGTCGTAAGAAATTGACCACTCACAAATAAATCACAGAAGAATAATCGATTGTGATTGATCAATTTCTTACGACTTATAACTTACGACTGTATTGTAGAACAGGCCTTACCATTAGCCCACCGCGACCACGAAAACGAACGATTCAGTGACCGCGACTGTACACTTCTCTGTACATCAGGCCATTGAAGTGTGCGTGCGTGCGTGCGTGCGTGTGTGTGTGTGTATGTGTGTGTGTATTACAGCAAATTCCTGCTTACATTACTGTACTTAAGTCAAGTTACTCATTTATGTCAAGTGCATGATTCTCTCATCAACTTCTTTCGTGTGCATCCTACTACCACAGAAAAAAAAAATAATTTCTACCACAGCTACTTACGGTTTGCTGAAACTGAATTTGCTGCTGTAGCTATAAAATTTCCTATTACATAGAATCAGTTTGTTGATGTAGCTATAAAATTTCCTATTATATAGAAACAGTTTGCTGATATTACTAAATATGTCGCCATAATAGCAAAATATGTATGTCTTGTAGCCAAAAGCTTAGGTCTTGTAGCTAAGAGCTTAGGTTAGCTCTTGTCAGCAAACTGTTTCTATGTAATAAAATATTTTATAACTACATCAGCAAACTGTTTCTATGTAATAGAAAATTTTATAGCTACAGCAGCAAATTCAGTTTCAGTAAACCGTAATTAGCTGTGGTAGAAACTATTTTTTTCCGTGCATATACTCGTAAGTTGATTACACCATGGACCTAATGGACCATGGTGTAAAAAGAAAAGTGTATTATTTCGACAGATACGCAGTAGACTTTAAGCTCATTTGCACATACACATGCACCATGGACATATACAGGGTGTCCACAAAGTCTGAAAACATCCTTGTATTTTAGAAACGGTTCAAAATTATAAAAAATTCGCAAAATACGTGTTTAATCGTTTCGAGAGGCTACTCTTTTAGGAAGGTTGCGGATGTTGCCACACTTCGAGGAAACCCCCTAAAGGATCTCTATCAAAATTTTTGGTAAAACTGCCGATGAGAAAAGCAGCTTCTGATGACCTTGACCTTAATATATATTAATTAATAAAGACTTAAGGCTCGTGAAATTTAAACCAATGAATGAATATATGGCCTTACGAGCCGTTCTCAAGGTGTTGAGCGAGAACTTATACATGTATATATATATATATATATGTATACACATGTAACGAATTCACTTGTAAATTTTTACTAGTGAGTTTTTTGAATTGAAATCTCAATTCTTAAAATCATATGGGACGCTAGATTTGCATCTCACATATGAGAGACCCCGGATACCCCCCTAACTAATTATTATTTTCGCAATATTTTAATAATTAGTTAGGGGGTATCCGGAGTCTCTCATATGTGAGATGCAAATCTAGCATCCCATATGATTTTAAGAATTGAGATTTCAATTCAAAAAACTCACTAGTAAAAATTTACAAGTAAATTCGTTACATGTGTATACATATATATATATATACATGTATAAGTTCTCGCTCAACACCTTGAGAACGGCTCGTAAGGCCATATATTCATTCATTGGTTAATATATATTATCAAGGTCGTGGCTTCGAGTAAGGTTTCATAGGTTTTATCCGGCAGTCGTTGTTTGTTTGCAAGTTATTAACAGTAGTAATAGTAGTAGTAGTAGTAGTAGTAGTGATAATAGTAGTAGTAGTAGTAGTAGAAATTTATTGTTTCCCAGTCAACCGGGTTTATAAGGCGTTTTTTCAAGAAAACAGACCCAAAACTTTTACAATCTCTCTCTTCCTATTTACATCCAACTTACATACTACTCCTGCCTCACCGCCACTTACATCTAACTTACTCTACCTCCACAAGATGACAAGACCGCGTGTGTTTCACCCTCTCCTCACCTTATCCTTCGCACGCACGCACGCACGCACGCACGCACGCACGCACGCACGCACGCACGCACGCACGCACGCACGCACGCACGCACG
>NW_018020902.1:133962-140664 GCF_002006095.1 Pseudomyrmex gracilis | reverse complement strand
ACGCACGCACGCACGCACGCACGCACGCACGCACGCACGCACGCACGCACGCACGCACGCACGCACGCACGCACGCACACTCTCTCTCCCTCTCGGGCTACTGCTTTCTCTCGCCTTTGAACCATTTCTCCTTTCCTCCCTTCGAACCCACCAGTCATTTCATTCATTCATTCAATCACAACTGTCCATACATTCTCACTTTCTTTCTCTCCGTGTGTCTCCTTCCTCCTTCTCACCGTCCCCCACTCACTACAACTTCTTCGTCCCCACCCCTCAATCAAGTCCAAACTTCCCTCTCTCATCGTTCCTTCTCTTTCTCTTTCCAGCTCTTTCATCTATTCTTTCCCCTCACCATTCTCCCCTAAAACCCAACCTACTGTTTCCTGCCAGCTCTCGACTTCGTCTTTCCACCGCCTACACCTCTCCTAGACATTTTCCAACGATTCCACGTCCCCTCCACACAATCTACACAACTTCTCCTCTTCCCTCTCCCAGTACTTCCTTTCTCCTACCTCATTTCCTAGCCTAAACCTTGCCACCCTTGACCATCTCTTCTCATTCCACCCCCTTTTCAGATACCCAGGTACTCCATTTCCTTTCACCATTCTATACCATCTATTGTACCTTGATCCTTTTATCTTCTCCTATCTTTCCTCCGCCTGCATCCTCCTTTCTCTCTTTTCCTACTCTCCACTCCACAATTCACCTTTTTCCACTTCTTCTATATTCTTTTCCACCTCCTCCATTCCTATCTCCTTTCTTTCAAAAACCTCCAATCTTTTTTTCTCCCATTCCGATAAACCTTTATCCTTTCTTGTCCTTTCTCTCAACTCTTCCCAGCACTTCCTCGCGATATCACTTCCTTTCCTTTCTCTTAATCTCCTTTCATATTCCCACACTCTTCTCCCGGCTCTTATACATAACTTCTCCTTTTACAGCTCCCTCTCTCATCAGATACCTTGAGGTTCTCCCTTCTACTCCCAATAACCACCTCAAATATCTTTCTTCCTTTCTTTCCAGTTCTTCCATCTCCTTCCACCCCCAAATCTCCACTCCATATCCCATCACCGTTCATATCAGCCTGTCGAAGAGCCACAACCTTTTTCCCCACTCTTTTCCAAATCTTCTTTTCCCAATACCCCATACTTGTCTCATAACCGCCGCCGCTTTCTTTCCTCTGTCCTTCCTTGCCCTTCTCTGCGCTTCTTGATTTCCATTTTTTCTCAACACGTATCCTAAGTATCTAAATTCTTTGACCTTTCAATCCTCTTTTCTCTTTCCATCTCCAATCCTTCTTCTTTTCTCTCTCTCTCCTCCCCTCCTAAATCTTAGTCCTTTGGTCTTCTTTGCATTCAATTCCATCCTCTTCTTATCTAAATAATTCTCCAACCTTTCTATCATACTCCTCATTCCTTCCTCTCCCTCCGCCAACAAAACCATATCGTCCGCGTACGCCAGCGAGTATACCATCTTCCCGCCTAACAACACTCCACCCATCTCACCTTCCCCAATTCTTCTTCCATGTCTGCTAGCAAAATATTGTTAGGCGGGGGTCACCGCGTATGTGTCGCGGGAGCCGCGTGAACGGCGCGCGCTCGGCGCAATTGTTCGTCGCTGGGCGACGACGGTTGTTATAACAGAGAAGTAACAGAGACGCGAAACTGTCACGACGCATTCATAAATGCGGTTGGATTCTTTGTGATAATTGCTGTATCTTGAGCTATAATAAAGTGTTAATTAAGAAGCCGCGTTCTCTCATTTCCGCGGGGCGAGTGCGTGTTTCGCGACGTAGCTTTAGCGCGGCCGCGAACGCAACAATATTAAACAGCATAGGGCTGAGAGGGCACCCCTGTCTAACCCCTCTCGCCGTCCAAAAACAATTCCCTTCATTTCCTCCTCACCACTCTCACTCTGCACTTTGTCTCCTTAATTACCTGTTCCACTTTCTTTACCAACCCCTCCCTCATCCCTCTCTCTCTCATTGCCCCAATCAACATCTCCCTATCTACCGAGTCAAACGCTGCCTTCAAATCTACAAACATTGCCACGTTCCTCTTTTCTTCTCTGTCTATTTATTAGATAATTTATCGCGTATATATTGTCCACTGTTCCCATATCTTTTCTGAAACCCGTTTGGTTGTGCGGGATTATTCCTTTCTCCTCCATATATTGACGTCATCAAGGTTACTCCTCTGTAATCCTCCACTCTCTGCCTCTCTCCTTTCTTGACTATGGGCACTATGATCCCCTCCTTCTAGTCCTCCGGCCACCATTTTCCCTTCCACACCCGGTTACAAAACCCCTCCACCCAACTTTCCATCTCCTCCCTTCCCTGCTTCCAAACCTCTCTTGAAATCCCATCAACTCCACTCGCCTTTCCATCTCTCAGTCTTCCTATTGCCCTTTTTATCTCTTCTCTCTCTATGTCCATCTCCTCTCCTTCCTCCATTCCTCTTCCTCCAATTTCTCTTTCCACCTTCTTTTCCACTCCTCCCAACAAACTCATGAAGTACTCCCTCCATTCTGCCATCTCAATGCCCTCATTCACTCTCTTCCTCTTCTCTCCCTGTTCACAATTTTCCATACTTCATTCTCCCTGCTCGCCCTTTTGACTTTCCTCTCCCATCTCTCTTTCTCCTTTCTCTTTTTTTTCTCACATAACTTTGCAAACTCTCTTTTCCCTTTTCTCCTCTTCCTTTGTTCCATTTCTCCTCCACTCCTTCATCAATCTCCTTACTTTCCTCTTCTTCTCTCTACATTTTTCATCCCACCACTCTTTTTGTCCCTTCTCCTCCATTTTCCTTCTCCTTTCCTCTTCTACCTCTTTCAGCGTCCTCCTCATTCCTTCTTTCACCCTACTCCATTGCTCTTCTAAATTTCCCTTAAATTCCTCCAGAGTCCCCAGCTTTCTTCTGAAAAGATCTCTCCCTTCTTCGTCCCATATCCCTCTCCAAACCTTCCTTAATTTGCTTTTCCCTACCTTCCTAGCTTCTCTTCCCTTCATCCATACCTCCACCGGGTGATAATCCGAGTCAATCCTATCCCCTATCTTCAACCTTTCTATTCTATCTCTTGTATCCTCTCCCCCCTATTACATAATCTATTTTCGTATTTCCCTTTCTCCCCGTGAACGTGAATTGTCCTTTTTCATCTCCACTCGTGCATCCGTTGACAATACTCCATCCATACTCCTCCACCCAATCCAATAATTTCCTTCCCTCAGCATTTACTATTCCATCTTTTGCCCTTCTTACTCTTTTCCCTCCTTTTTCCCCCTCAAAACCTCCTCCTTCTCTCCCTACTCTTGCATTGAAATCTCCTCCAATTACTAACTTGCAGTCCCCTTCTCCCTTGTCCGTCTATTCTTCTAACTTTTTCCTCATCCTCTCTATTCCTTCACTCACATAAACTTCAACAATTCTCCATCTCTCCTTACCCACACTTATCTCACTCATTACTGCTCCTTCTATCTCCACCTCTATTTTAATCTCTCCCTCTACCAGCTCTTCTCTCACTCCCATAATCATTCCTCCTTTTGCCCTTCCTCTCTTTTCTTCTCTTACGGCCCCCTGCACCCCCCATCTATAACCTTTTGGTAATCTATTCCTCACTCTTTACCATTCCCTCATCTCTATCCAGGTTTAACATAACACCATAACCTCCCATCTCTTCAGGCTCTCCCAGAACTCTATCCTACAAGTTATTAACAGAAAAAGTGTAACCACTACGACATCGTTTTTTGACTCCGTGCACATTGCAGAATTAAATGTGTGAAATGTATTTATACAAAAATATATGTTAAATAATATAGAGAATTATCTCGGGCTCTTTTTAGTATCAAACTAATGAATATAAGTAAGTCTGTTCAGTAAGAGCCGATCGCAGGATGTTGTGCGGAAATAATGTGCGTATATATACTTCTGCATATATTTATATATATGCATTCACGTGTAAATTTTTCACGTGAATTTTTTGAATTAAAATAACAATTTTTTTAAACATATAGGATGCTAGATTTGCATCACATATATGAAAAAGACCCTGTATACCCCCTTAAATAATTTTTTAAAATATTTTGAAAATGCGAAAAATAACTCCTCATGGGATATACGAGGTTTCTCATATATGTAATGCAAACCTAGCATCCTATATGTTTTAAAGAATTGTTATTTCAGTAAACTAATAATATGATTGGTCGTTTACGAGCCGTTCGCTGGATGTTATGCGGGAAATATGTCTATATATATATGTGCGTGTGTACACATATAGAATCGAATTCACGTTTTTCACGTGAGTTTTTTTGAATTGTAATTACAATTCTAATAATCACATAGAATGCTAAATTTTGCATCTCGTATATGAAGAACCCCGAATATCTCCCCAAATTAATTTGTTATTTCAATTCAAAAAACTCACGTGAAAAATTTACACGTGAATGCATATATATAAATATATATATAAATATATATAAATATATGCATAAGTATATATACGCATATTATTTCCGCATAACATCCTGCGATCGGCTCTTGACCGAGACTGACCAGACTTACATATATTCATTAGTTTGAAAAATATATGTGTCACAAACAAACATTTATGTGTATATATAGAGACAGTGTGTTCCGCCCACCGCAAGAGAATTTTTGTTCAAAAGATTGTATACTTTCAATAAACGTAAAAATGGTTTTTTTGAAATAATAAGTAAACTTTATTCATTAAATACTTCAACATGCTTGATGTTTTAGTTTTGAATACTCCATATACAGGGTGTCCCAAAACTTTTGACCAAGCCGAAGTGTGAAAATAAATTGCGTCAATCTGAACAAAAAAGTTGTATACCACTTTACAAAATTCGCAATGATTATTGAGTAGTTAATTACTAAATATGACCCACTAAGCGCGTGAGAGATAGTCCGGACTAATGTTCACAGTTTTGGCTTTCTTACAGCATGGTAAAGCGGTGGAAGAAATGCGCATAACAGTAGCGAATTCTAATTGCATAAACTCGCTGCTGTTGTGCGCATCCCTTCCACTGATTTAGCATGCTGTAACACATCACTCAATAAATCCCGGGCCTGACATATAGATGGCGCCACTAATAACAAATCCATATGATTTTTAGAAAGTACCAACCTTCAAACGTCACGTGTCAAAATTTGAGCTCAATCGGACCATTAGTTTACAAGTTACAGTAGTTTAAGTGACGCAATTTTCAAAACAATAGAAAAATCTGAATTTTGCGTGTTGATGAAAGCATTCATCTTCCTGATGAGAAAAAATACTGTTCAAGCAAAGCAATGGCTTGATAAGTGTTATTCGGACTGTGCTCCGTTGGAAACAACGGTTAAGAGGTGATATGCTGACTTTAAACGCGGTCGTACAGACACAAATAATGCTGAACGCTCTGGTCGCCCAAATTCGGCAGTTGTCCCGGAAAACATCAAAAAAGTCCACAAAATCGTTTTGGCCGATCGTAAATTGAAGTTGCGTTAGATAGCAGAGGAGTTGTAGATATCAGAAAGCAGAGTATTCACCATTTTGCATAAACATTTTGTCACTGAGAAAGCTGTGTTCAAAGTGGGTGCCGCGTTTGCTCACAGTCGATCAAAAACAACAACGCGTCGACGATTCAGAGTGTTGTTTGCAACTGTTAGCGCAATAAACAGGAGTTTTTGCGTCGATAATGACAATGGATGAAACATGGATCCATCACTTCACTCCGAAGTCAAATCGGCAGTCAGCTGAGTGGACAGCAGCAGGTGAAAGCCGTCCAAAGCGACCAAAGACGCAAACATCAACTGGCAACGTTTTGGCTTCCGTATTTTGGAATTCGCAAGGTATTTTGTTTATCGATTACTTTGAGAAAGGAAGAACCATCAATAGCATATATTATATAGCGTTATTGGTGCGTTTAAAGAAAGAAATTGAGAAAAAACGGCCACAAATAAAAAAGAAAAAAGTGCTCTTTCACCAAGACAATGCACCGTGTCACAAGTCGATCGCAACGATGACACAAGTACATGAATTGCACTTCGAATTGCTTCCGCACCTACCGTATTCTCCAGATCTGGCCCCCAGCAAATACTGGCTGTTTGCAGACCTCAAAAGAATGCTCCAGAGGAAGAGATTTGGATCAAATAAAAAAGTTATTGCGAAAACTGAGGCGTATTTTGAGACCAAAGACAAATCGTTCTACAAAAAAGGCATCAAATTGTTAGAGAAGCGTTGAAATCAGTGTATCACCCTAGAAGAAAACTATGTTGATGAATAAGGTCGAATTTTGCCTAAAAGTTGTTGTTTTATAAGTTAAGCCCAGGATTTATTGAGTGATGTGTTAAGAAAGCCAAAACTGTGAACACTGGTCCGGACTCTGTAGACGTATACGCTTATCAGCTGTAAAAGAAGATGGCTTACTTCATTCAATGTCCTAGCGAGAGACGAAGTAAACAAGCAAGCGCAACGTGTGACGTGTGGTGTGTAACAGCTTCTTGCGATCAGCTCCTATTAAGCGGTACAGAGAAAACAGCAAAAGAATAAGAAGGCTTCTCCCTTACGAAAAAGAACTATTGCCGATTACATATAAATATTACTGGCAATTACACAAGAATATTATTAGGTATTACAGAAAAAATTATTGGATATCACAGAAAATATTATTGGATATCACAGGAAGTATTACAGATTATCACTGAGAATATT
>NW_018020902.1:126559-132892 GCF_002006095.1 Pseudomyrmex gracilis | reverse complement strand
TCAGTGGTTATTACACACAGTAGTTTTTCCAATAATATCTAAAGAGCGAGTAATGTCCGCTTGTATTCCGCTGCTAAAAGTTATTACAGATACAATAATATTCGCTTCGATCATTACAGAGCCGCCATATTAATCACACGGCCGTATGTAATAATCACACAGCCGGCAGTAGTTCTTTTTCGTAAGGGCTTGCTCGCAATTATGTGATTCTCACGGCGGTGTAACGCAGCGAACAGCGGCAAGCGACACAGAAAAAGCGTGTGATATAGAAAACTAAGACAGACATCTATTCGTCCAATTAATAGTAATATTTATTAGTGACAGAAGAAAATGAAAGCGCTATTATTTTCTTATTTCCTCGAGGAAAGTAACCTTCTCAGCTGCTTTTTTTTGTATCACCATCAGCTGATTGCAAAAAGCTGTCACACGCCACACGTCCCACGTCGCCAGTGTTGCAAACTCTGGCCGGCTAGCACCGAGAGCATCGAGGTGTTGGGAGCCACTGGGAACACGCATACAAGCGAGACCGCCGACCGTGTGTATGACGTCACGCACACGGACAGCGGTCTCGCTTGTGTGCGTGTTCCCAGTGGCTCCCACCACCTCGGTGCTCTCAATGCTAGCAGGCTCGATCTTTCATCACTGGAGTACAGACGTATTACGTTCCGTCTCCTTTCCACTTCAAGCCGGCTCGACAAGATAAAAGACGAGGCATGTTCACGTTACGTTGCGCTCTTGTTGCGTATGACAACGTGAAATGCTTTTCCGAGATTAATAATCTTGGAAACAGTACATGATATTATTGATAATGATAAAACATTTTAATGCATTATGTATTCGTATTAATTATTAATGTGAGTGAGCGGTAAAAAGTTTGTAGAAAAGCATTTAATATGTACGAAATATGTTATTATTACATTATTATTAGTGTTTTTATATTTATAGAGTTTTAGTTTGCAAATTACAATAAGAATCTAAATTTTATAGATGATAATTTTAAAGTATTAAATTCATATAATATATGATAACAGTTATTTATTTTATATAATTATATGATAATGTATTGTGACGTGACACTTTTTGTGTCCGTCACAAGGATGCATTTCCGGCCGGCACAGGAGGTGGTGAGCCTGCATTTCCCCACTATTAGAGGGAGAGCAGTTCATTAGATTGCGTAGCGCAGGCGAATGCACTTACTTTGGGTTTGCGTTATATTTTGCGTATTGTAATATGCCGCTAGGCGGCTATTTTGTAAGTCATTTTCAGCGGGAGGAGAACCACACACTGTACGTGACCG
The DNA here is from genome assembly GCF_002006095.1 of Pseudomyrmex gracilis. NCBI lineage: Eukaryota > Metazoa > Arthropoda > Insecta > Hymenoptera > Formicidae > Pseudomyrmex > Pseudomyrmex gracilis. The sequence continues at coordinate 131,595 of NW_018020902.1, read as the reverse complement.
GCAGGTAGAGAGGAGCGAGAAAGAGAGAAGATAGAGACAGATAGCGATACAGGGGCGTAAGAGCCTCATAGACATAAGGCGCTCGGCGACCATGATGATGACGGGCCAAGAACGAGAGACGTCGACATTCCGACTTCACTAAAAACCGAAGCGGAGATCCCTGTGGAGTTTTCGACCCCGCGGTGCCGGAAGCTGAGCCCGAATAAGCTCAGCAACCTGAGAAGTTGAAGCCGAACGGGCCGATGCGGCCAGAATAGGGCCCGCGTCAATGAGTTACCGATACGCACGTGGCCGCCGTCAATCACAGCGCTGCGGAATACAGAATATGATTGGCTAATTACCTGGCCCGAAGAATGGCACGAGGCGCTGAGAGCAATTGCCGTAGCAGTGAAGATCATTGTTGCACGTACCGTCAACCCCGCGAGTTCACCGTCTCTCACGCCAGTCGTGATGTCGGGGATAAGGCTGTGTGCCGGACAACATCAGAGGAGGACCGGCTAAGACGATTGTAAAAAAAGAGCGAGCAGAATGGTTATCGGTTTGTGGAAAGTCGTCGGCAAACGTAAGTGTGGTTGGTTCTCTTCCGCACATCTCGCGATTTATATTGTTCGTGGATCGAATCTCGACAGGCTACTCCGCGAGTTCGATGTCGCGCGATATAATGCCGACAATATAATGTATTATAGTTTGCGATTGTTAATAATAAGAATGATTATCTGTATTCGCCGCTGCTCTCGTCCCGATCAGTCGCGGTTGCAACAATCCGGGCTTATCTGGCTCGTCATTCGTGTATGTTGTGTTTTCATTTTTTTGTTGTTTGCGTCAATCTCGTGCGTTCGTTCGAGTCTTTTGGCGCGTGTAATTCTGAAATATTTAATGGCATATCTCTGTATTTTTCTGAATACCGACTAAGAAATTGTAAATCTTGCCGAAAATTAATACCTGACACATGTAATATTTTTACCGCGCTTCTTTTACCGTATGTATTGTTTTCTTTGTTTCTTTCTTTTGGTTGTACTGCCGATACCCGGCCTTTCTAATGAAATACTGTCATTAAATTTATATTTTTTTAAATTATCATTAAATGAGCAAGTTTCTCTGCTCTTATTTAATAAACACCGCCTCCTGAGCCCACGCCTCTCCGTTATCTGAATAAACTGAGCTGTGCCGAGTGACCTTGCCGTCACGTCAAAATTGTTGTCGGGATTTTTGCTGTCAATTAAGATTTGTCGTGAGTGGCGTGATTTTCACGCCTGGCGCCCAACTTTTGACTTAGGTGAGTAGAGAGAAATTAGTAGTTTTGTGTAAAAAACGTGCCGAAGTTGTGCGGCGCCTCCGATACAATATCCAAAAACGAGGTGCCCGTCACAGTATATACTATTGTATAAATACTATATTTAAATGTTTTTTAATATTCTAAAAACTTTGAAATTATCACAGTTAACTCATTACTAAAAATATAATAATATATAAATGCACCTTGAAATGTTTAATCAATCCTATCATTATCAATAATATTATGTGCTTTTTCCAAGATTATAAATCTTTGAAAAGCATTTTACGTTGTCATACACAACAAGCGCGCAACGTGAACGTGCCTCCGTGTCTTGCCTTCTAGCGGGTTTGGTGGAAAGAAGACGAAACATGATATGTCCGCACTCTTTCATGAGCTGAAGTGCCGGGCGTGACGTCACGTACACGGACGGTGGTTCTCGCTTGTGTGCGTGTTCCCAGTGGCTCCCACCACCTCCGTGCTTTCGGTGCTAACCGGCTCGATCTTTCATCACTGCTCCCAGTGGCTACTACCATAGACGTATAATATATAGACTGCGCGTTCCCTACCTTTGCCATGTTAAGAAAATGTCTTCAACGTTGAGAGAGAGACAGCTGGTGTTGAATAGTAGCCTCATCTTTGTCTAGCGAAGTAGTGAGGTAAATGATAGACAGAGAAAGAGTTACTATTCAAAGTATGTTGTCTCTCTCAACGTTGAAGACATCTTTTCAGCCAAACGCGCAGTGTATATATTATACGTCTATGGCTACTACTACTTCGGTGCTCTTCATGGAGATAAAGGAAGGAGCGTTGTCGAAAAAAGGTGAAGCCTATGCAGCCATGTTTATATGAGCCACTAGTACTGCCATCTGTTAGAACTTTACAATATTTCAATGAAATAATGCCCAGAATGATATTTTAAGAAATCTAATAAACATATTTACTTAAAAAACTAACAAGAAAAACAAAATTTAATAAATATTAATTATAGATATTATATTATAGATATTTTTAACATTTAATAAATATAGGTAAATAAAGAAGTAAATGAAAAAAATAACTTATAAACATAATTTACTGTCCCGCAAATAATATTACTTTATTATAAAAATGTCTCTTGCTTACATTAATATTCTTATTATTCTGTTTTACAATATAAAAAAATCTTGTTTGTACATATTTTATTATAATACTTTTAATTAAATTTATTCTATGACATGTTAAAAAGTTTTGATCATATGAATGAGTTATCACTTCTTCAAATATATTAATCATATTGAAAGTTAAAAGTACATTTCGTGTAATATAAAGAACAGAATATTTTGAACTAAAAGTTATATTATTTTCTTTTATAGCAAATCTGATAATCTTTTCTGTTTCAAAGCATATTTTTATCACGCTTTCTGAAGAATATGTTAAACTTCCACGATCTTTTATTTGTATAATTTTCTTTGATTTACTATTATCAATTAAGGCATTAACACAAATATCACACATGATGTATTTAATTAAATGTCTTACAATAAATCCAGCTATGTAACTTATGACGTCTAAAGAATATTGATCTAAATTAATAATATTATAAATTAATGCTGCAATATAAGGATGATCGTGTTCAACTGAAATTTGATTAATATACTTTTCAGTGTCAAATTCATAATTATCGATCATACGATCAATCATACAGTGATCAACATAAGTTTTATTTATTAAAAAAAATCAACATAAGTTTTATTTATTAATTCCTCTGGTTTAAGTACAGAGATTACACTTTCTTCCTGTCACTAACAGATTAATACGCATCAACGTCAAATAATACTACTCTCGATGTGTTGAAATAATATCACTCTCATCAAATAGATAGCAGCACTAGTGGCTCATATAAATATGGCTGAAGGTTGTTTAGAGGTCAAATCCCCCCCGCACCATGGCTTCACTCCCCGCGCCTATAATATCCCTTAATGCTCCCTCCTTTATCTCCATGGGTGCTCTTGATGCTAGCCGGCCAGAGTTTGCAACACTGCACGTCGCGCTTGCTTGTTTACTCCGTCTCTCGTTGCTAGGACATTGCATGAAGAAAGCCATCTTTCTTTACAGCTGATAAGCGTACGCTTACAGAGTCCGGACCATCGCTTCCCGCGCATTTATTGGCTTACCTTTATTAATTAACTATTCATATATATACCTATACATATATACCTATTACAAATTTTGCGAAATGATATATAACTTTTCTCTTCAAATTAACGTAATCTACCTTTACACTTCGGCTTGGTCAAAATTTTTGAAACATCCTGTATATAACCTTGCACATTTAAGTGTAAGCGTGTAGGCAGGAAGAGCAAACCCATCAAACCCGTTTTGTTCACACGAACAAAATGTACATGGTGTCGAAAACTAAGAGTTCATTCATAAAATTTCTTTTGTTTTTAACTTGGAAACAAACAACGACCGCCGGATAAAATCTTCAAAATCTTACTCGGAGTCATAACCTTGATAACATATGTCAGCAGAAGCTGCTTTCCTCATCGACAGTTTTACCAAATTTTTAAATGGAATTCCCTCTGTATTATAGTATATCATAAGAAATCTTTTGGTTCAAATCGAAAGTTGATATATGGAACCGTTTAAAAGTTTTTTAGAGTCAAAGTTCGAACAAAATCAAGTCTCAAAAAATCTTACTAAAAGCGAACTTTATTAAGACTGAAAGGCAACTTACCTATTAAAGTAGCTGTTCAAAATGAGCACCCTTCACTTCTTGACAATAAAATAATAGATCATAAAATTCCTGTCTTACATTCTGAAATGTTTTATTTGATATTTTTTTATAAGCTGTCGTAATTCTTCCCTTAAGATCTTCAACGTCATTGGAAGCAGTTTTGTACACTACCGACTTGAAATAGCCCCATAAAAAAAATCATTGGGAGCCAGATCAGATAAGCGTGCTTAGGCCATGACGGCCTATCCACCGATTCGGATACATTTCATCGAAGTATGTGCGTACTTGGCGAGCATAATGAGCCGGACATCCATCTTGTTAAAAAATACTGTCCATATCAAATTCTTGATTTCCTTCGTCATCCAAAAAATTTTTAACTAAGTCTGTAATTAAAAGATCTATCGTGTCCGAGTAATTTTAAATACAAATTGCCTGTCAAATTCGTATCACTAGACAAAGGTCCGATTATGTGCTCTCTTAAAATTCCTGCCCACACGTTCACTTTTTCTGGTCTTTGTGTGTGACTCAAAATGTGAGAATTTGAATCACTCCAACATCTTACATTGTGTTTAGTAACAAATTCGTTCAGAGCAAAAGTGCTCTTATCAATAAAGCAAATGTTTTTCAAAAAGTGATTATTATCAGCGATTCTTTTTATCATAATTTCACAAAATTAAATTCGCCTATCAAAATCGTCCTCTGCTAACTCTTGTTTGATATGCATTTTATAAGGATACAATTTATGTCGTTTCAAAATTTTGGTAATTGTATTAGGACCTTGAATAAGTTCTCGCTGTTTCTCAACAACTGGCGTTACCAGAACTGCGTGCGTGTAGTTTAAGATAGTACATATATATACAGGGTGTCCCAGAATTGGTTTAACATCGCTCGTAGGCAGGTAAAAAGAATAAAACTGAGGTGAAAAGTCCTATACCATTTTGCTAGATTCGCAATAGTTACTGAGATTTTAATTAACAAAGATCCGCGAATAAGCATGCATCGGGCTGTCTTACGCGCGTAAGACTGCCCGCCGCGCTTCGCGCG
>NW_018020902.1:88394-126449 GCF_002006095.1 Pseudomyrmex gracilis | reverse complement strand
TTATTCGCGGATCTTTGTTAATTAAAATCTCGGTAACTATTGCAAATCTAGCAAAATGGTATAGGACTTTTCACCTCAGTTTTATTCCTTCTACCTGTCTACGAGAGATGTTAAACCAATTCTGGGACACCCTGTATATATAACGCATCTATAAGGAAGTACCATAAGCAAGCTTGAAATTCAGTGTATGTCATTTCGCCAAAGTGTAAACAACTTTGTTTTTCATAGTGTCAAACATGTCGAGTTTCGTGCTACAAAAAAGAGTATTTACGGAGAATTTTATTGCACTATTTTATTCAAAACAAATCTGCAGCTGAAGCACACAGAATTCTTGTTGAGACTTGCAACCATGCTCTGTCGGAAACATGCAAAGATTGGTTTAGACGCTACAAAAATAATGATTTTGATGCTGAAGATAAAGAACACTCTGACGCACCGAGAAAGTTTAAAGACAAAGAATTGGAGGCATTACTTCATAAAGACTCATGTCAGACGCTAGCTGAACTTGCAGAATCATTAGGAGTAGATGATACAACAGTTTCGAAACGTTTGAAAGTATTAGGAATGATTCAAAAGCAAGGACATTGAGTGCCATACGACGTGAAGCCGAGAGACGTCGAACGGCATCTTTTCACGTGTGAACAGTTGCTTCAACGGCAGAAAAGGAAAAATTTTTTGCATCGTATCGTGACTGACGATGAAAAGTGGATACACTACGATAATCCTAAACGTAGAAGATCGTGGAATAAGCCCAGCCATGCATCAACATCGTCGGCAAAGCCGAATGTTTATGGTTCGAAGCTTCTGCTCTGCATTTGGTGGGATCAGTTGGATGTAGTTTATTATGAGCTGCTCAAACCGAACGAAACCATCACGGGAGATCGCTATCGACAAGTGATGCGTTTGAGCCGAGCATTGAAGGAAAAACGGCCGCTATATAAGCAGAGACACGATAAAGTAATTTTGCAACATGACAACGCTTGGCCACATGTTGCATAACCGGTGAAAATTTACTTGGAAACGCTTAAATGGGAAGTCCTACCTCACCCGCCGTATTCACCAGACACTGCCCCTTCCGATTATCACTTGTTCCGATCGATGGCACATGGTCTGGCTAAGCAGCATTTGCATTCTTATGAAGATGCCAAAAAATAGGTCTTGAATAGCCTCAAAAGACGTGTCGTTTTTCTGACGTGGAATTCAAATGCTGCCAGAAAGAATGGGAAAAAGTACTGGCTAGCGATGGGCAATACTTTCAGTGACATGTTTTTTACGACTTTTTTAAAATAAAGCATTAATTTTCACGAAAAAACAGCGAGAACTTATTCAATACTTTTCGGAATATTGCTTCTATTACTAAGTTGCTTTAATGATGTTTCTCCATCTCTATTGTACATTTCCAGAACTTACTATTTCCAATTCTGTGACATTGCCTCCTTTTGGTCTTCCAGAGCGTGGCCGGTCTTTAACAGTTTGTGTTTCTCGAAATTTTGTTATAAGCTTCTAAACGTAAGCGCAATTTATTGGACGTATGGATTAATTTCATTAAAGCATCTCGCTGTTTCACGGTGATTGCGACCATACTCTCCGTAAAGAAAAATAATTTCCATTTTATTTTCAGCAGAACGCGCGAGTCGATCACGATCTATAATGAACGCAGTCGAAAACTAAGCCGTATCGCTTATTACTAATCTTACTGTAACTAAGTAGATTCTATGCGACTTCAAGCGCGTTTTGGATCACATAATTAAGCATCGCAGACTACATCTATTAAATACCTCATTACCAATGTTAAATTGTAACGAAATAACTACTATCGCAATGGAAACTGAATCGGAATAAGAGTCACAGTTTCATGATTAATTATTTTATTGTCAAAAAAGTGAACGGTATTCATTTTGAACAGCTACTTTAATAGGTAAGTTGCCTCTCAGTTCTAATAAAGTTTGCTTTAGTAAGATTTTTTGAGACGTGACTTTTTTCAAATATTGACTCTGAAAAACTTTTAAACTGCTTAATGTATTAACTTCCGATTTAAACCAAAAGATTTTTTTTCTTATGCCTTTTTAAATGATATACTGCAATAGGGGGGTTCCATTTAAAAATTTTGAGAAGCTCTCTAGGGGGTCCCTTCGAGGTGTGGCAACATCCGCAATCCCCCTAAAATAGTAGTCCCTCGAAACGATTAAACACGTATTTCGCGATTTTTCATAATTTTGAACCGTTTTCAAAATATAGGGATGTTTCCAGACCTTGTAAACACTTTCCTGTATGTATATAATTATATATACCTAGGTGCTTGAATAAACTTAATTTCTGATTGGTTGACTGTAGATGGCCTTCCGCCATTATTCGCAATGGTTCACTTTCCTTTTTACACCATACTAATGAACGGCGCGTTTTGCTGCAGGATTGTAAGCTACGAGAAAAGAGGAAGATAGTGTCTACTATCACGAGCACACATCAATATGGCCGCAAAATACGTCAATTTAGACACAATCAAAAAGCACCGTAGATTACTTCGCGCCAAGTTGTTTGGTAATCTGAAAATTTTACATGGAATTGTCGATAAAATTGTATGTAAAATAAACTATGATTGTGACATTACAAGAAAAGGGACAAGCCACAAGGTTATTGCCATAATGTAACAATAAGTGATGTAGCTACTTTTCCGTATATCTGCTGCCATATTGATGTCCGGAGACATGAAAATAGTCTTTATACCTCTTGCCTTTCAACTTACACCCGTCTTTCCCTAAACTGTACTTCATGCGCCATCCATTAGGTCCATTAGGTCCATTAGACCCATACATTACACCATAGACATATATATACCTAGATCCAGCATGCATGTTCTTGGCAGAACAAATAAAAAAGCAAAACATAGAGAAAGTTTTCTTTCTTTGTCTGCGCAGGTAGAAAGCGCAGTCGTTTTTTGACACTGAGTGTGACAGCAGAGAGAAGCCTGAGAGCGGCCATGCCATTGTAGTTTCTTACCACGGTTTCAGCCGCTGGTTTTAGCCGTATTTCCACAAAAGTAGAACTCAAAGGCCGTTCTCTATTAAACTCAAGTCGCAGATCTCGTGGAACTGATCAATCACATTGGTCGATTGGCTGATTTGACTATGCAATTGGTCAATTCCACGAGATCTGCGACTTGCGTTTAATGTAGAACGGCCTTTCGAGTTCCACTTTTGTCGAAATACGGCTATAACCAGCGGCTGAAACCGTAGTAAGAAACTACAATGGCATGGCCGCTCTCAGGCTTCTCTCTGGTGACAGCTATTGTAAAACACAGATTCTGACCTAACTTACCCTAACCTACCCTAACATAAAAAAAATATATAGGCGTAGTTGTGTGTGTATGTCTCGAGTTGTCTGTAAACAATCAAAAGCATGTTGCATTTATTAAACATGATATTGGTAATTTATCCATAATAAAAAAATTATCCGATACTTTTTTAGGCATTGTCGGTCATTGCTGTCATTATACGCGCGCAGAAGAGGATAGAAATATCCCCTATGTTTTGCCTCTCTCTTCGCTCTGCCAAACCCAATAAATATCATAACGAAATATACAGTATGGCGGATCTAGGTATATATGTCTATGAATTACACATACAGAATGAAAATAACCTTCATATGTAAAAAAAAACATGTGTACATGTATACAGGGTGTCCTATAATGATTAGTAAACCTTGCAGGAAGTGAAAGAGAGTGAAATTTTAAACTAAAAGTTTCTTTTTTATTTTTGGCTTGAACTATTACGTACCGAGTTTTTAACTATTAAAGTTTCCCAATGAGACGGCGCGCTTACAAAGTATGCAAGAGCGTCGCGCGTTGTGCGACTTCTCGCGCTTGTCCTAGGCTGTGTCCAGTTAAGCAAAGTGGAACGAACGAAAGAAAAAAATGCAGGAAACGCAAGAAATGGAACTAATGGAACTAATGGAACTAATGAAAGAATCGAAGAAAGTGAAAAAAAAGGAAGGTTGGCTCCCCTGATCTGTTACGGAACATGTGTAGTGGCAAACTTGGAACCGAAACAATTCTTTAAGTTTCCATTCCGAAGAAAGTGAAAAAGGAAACGAGAGAAGGCGGCACATACGGATTATAATTAAAAAAAAAAAAAAAAAAAAAAAAAAATTGGAATTTATAGAATCGAACAAGGAAGCGCTAATTGTGACAAAAGATAGTGCGGTCTAACGATGGTAACTAACGATACGATGGTCATTGTTTCCCATGCTAATTGTTTTGCAAGTAATTGAACAGCAGAAAACACTGATGCAAAAAAAGAACTCGATTTTAAAAGAAGAAAAAAAGAATATGCAGAGCCAGATGAGCCAGCACACAACAACAGAAACAGTTGTGTGCAATTTTCTAATGTCCCTGACTAACCTATGTCTATATACTTGTCTCTTTTTTCGGATTCGTGTTGAGACTGCGCAACAAGCAACATCGTTTCTGCTGTGCTGTTCTGTTCCTTTATCCATCCTGTTAGCCCTGAACAAACGTTGTGGATAGAAATCGTACGTTAAGACCGTTTAGATAGAGTAATCTATCCTGCGGCTTGTCTGTACGTGCAAACTGTCGTTTTCACGACAAAGACTGTAGGTGTCGGTTGGCCGCGTCGGTGGCTTCTCGACGCCATATTGGTAAAGTCCTTTGTTTCTGTAACTGCCGGTGTCCGGGTTGTAAACTTCTGTTAGTGTATAACGTGTTCTAGACCCGGCGTTTCCGGTTCTTTTACTGTTTGTGTTAGTTTGTAGTTTTTCATCGTCCGGTTTGGTTACGACCTTTCGTCAGATTACTCAAGTTGCGGTGGTAAGGAAGATCATGTCCCAAAAGACGTAGCTAGAGGCGGACGTGAAAATGCTTGAGAACGGCGGCTCTCTCCCCTGCGGACCCCCGTGCCCGGTCACCGACGAGTGTTCCTCTCGTGACGGGAAGGGAGATAAAGCTGCGGGGTGGATGTCGGTCGTAGATGACATTGCTCGTAAAGTGGGGTTAGGCAACCCCGGAAAAAAAGGCGGTAAGAGAGAATTCGCGGTGGGAGAGAGCTCTCACCTTGAGGAGAGACACCTCCTCCCTAAGAGGAAGTCGTCGGCCCTCTCGGACACCCAAAGACAGCTGTTGAACAACAGGTATTTCCCAGGATCGAGGGGCCCTTTCTTGGTACACATAGAGACGTGTAGGCCGCGTGATTCTTTCCCGGGAGAACCTGGTTCTGGCTCGTTGGCAGGTAAAAAAACGTCGTCGTTAAGTGTGATTAAACTAGGTAAGAAGTTGTATCGCCTTATGGCAAAACAATTTGAGCATGCGTTTGACCTTAGACTTATTGGTAGAAACAAATACTCAGTGTTTTCCTACAGGTAGTTGTGCTAATGAGTTTGTTGACCGGTTTGGAGGTGTGTCCAGCTGGATCACAGAGTCTGAGACGTGGACGGCTCACGTCCCGTCGTTCAAGGTTGTGCGTCAGTTTGTCCTTAGAGGAGTTGACGAGGAGGACACTGCGGAGGACCTTGTCGCTGGCCTGAGACCTCCCTCCGGGTGGACGGGTGAGTGGACTCCACCGTTTGAGGCTATTCGGATTACCCGCAGGACCGGGGGTGGCGGCGACGAAGTTCCAGTCTACGTGAGTACTAACCAGTTCATCTTAAGGTTCCGTACACCTGACGTTCCCAGTTCCTGCCTGTATTATGGCAAAAGGCTTTCGCTGGTACCGTACATCTACAAGGTTAGGAGATGTGACTTCTGCCAGCGGTTTGGCCATACCGTGTACTCGTGCAAACAATCTTCTGAAGAGAGCAAACGCATTTGTGAAAAGTGTGGCAAGAATGGCCACCACAAGTCTTCTTGCACTGCAACCCAAGATGAGTGCATTAATTGTATCCGGTCAAAGCTAAAAAGTGTTTCCCACCAGGCCTCTGCGCTGGAGTGTCCTGCCTTTAGAAGACAACGTGAGATAAATAAAATTATGGCCCAACGTGATCTCTCGTTCAGAGATGCGGCTGGGCTGTACGATGGGGGTGGGATGACGGTTCCGGATGGGAAGAACTCCCATCGCGGTTCTACTGTGCCGCTTCCTTCCTTGGCGGAGTTCTGGCCGACTTCTGTCAGTGGAAAGCCCTTCCGGTTTTCTGCTGGGGGTCCACCCTTGCAGGCTTCATCGTACGCGGAGGTGACAGGGGTAAGGGCTACTCCCCCCCCTGTTAATTCCAGTAGTAGAAACAACGAGGTCCGACCGAGCAAGTCGAACCAAGTATCTTCTCACCATAGTTCTACTCAGTCAAAAAACAGACAAAAACCTCCCTCTCTGGTTAACACTAGTTCATTTGAAGAAAATATAATAAATATCTTGAACAAATACAAAGACAGTTCAAAACCCTTTGATTTCACCAAACTCAACAAAAGTGACATGCAAAGTATTATAAAGGAAGTAGTATCTTCCCTCTTTGGGAATTCAACAAAAATTTAGAAGTAAATCTCGATCGCTGAAATGACAACCTCGAATTCTGTTACTATCGTTCAGTGGAACTGTCGATCTTTGGTGAGCAAACTGGATGCCGCTTAACTTCTGCTCCAAGACACTGGAGCTGAAGTAGCTGCCTTCAGCAAAACATATCTAGATGACAAATCTATCGTGACGTTTGCTAATCACGAAATCATCTCTCGTGACCGTAACAGACAGGGAGGTGGTGTCGCAATCGTTGTTGCAAAACACATAAGGTTCCGTTTGCTAAACATTCCCGACCTCTATAAAGTCTGCCATCAGAACTCTGTGGAACTGGTAGCTCTTCAACTTCTTTTCCCTAAAGGAAAGTATCTATATGTCTTCTCTGTGTATAACTCTCTCGCAGTTCTTCAAGTTACACGGATCCAGACTTCTGGTCCTTCTTCTTCCGGACCTGTTCCGGGTTTCAACCTGTGGTGGTCTGCGGGGACTTTAACGGAAAGAGTCCGTTGTGGGGTGATACTCACACCTCTGTTAATGTCGAAGGGAAGAAAATTGAGAGAGCAGTAACCAATCACTCTCTCTTTGTACTAAAGGATAGAAGATATACCTGGTGTTCGTCAGATCTCTCTAATCGCTCCTCACTGGATGTAACTGTAGTTTCTCAGGACCTTGCCGCTCAGTGTTCCTGGAAAGTGTGTGACTTCCTTTATGGTAGTGACCACTTTCCTGTTGTCACCAAAGTACGCGATCGGTTCTCTGGTCGAACGGCTTGTCGTCCGTACTATTCTGTTGGTAAAGTTAACTGAACTCTTTAGATCACACTGTGTGTCTCAAATCCCTTCTCTCCCTCATGTAGACACTTCTGATAAGAAAGACGTTAGTTTTATCTACTCAAATCTTGTCAAACTAATAGAAAGTGCGTTGTTACAGGTAGAGGCTTCGAAGGTCAGTAAGCAAAATGCCTCTAAGAAACCTCCTTTCCCTTGGTGGGACGCTTCGTGCGCTGAGGAACACAAGAGAAAGAAGAAAGCTTGTAAACAGTTTCTAGCTCGACCTAACAAAGAAAACTTTGAGAATTATAATAAGGTCTCAAAGGAGACCTACAGGTTCTTCAGGAAAAAGAAAAGAATTGCCTTTCGTAAATTTTGTGAATCTCTCCATGCCAATTCGGACATAAGCTCGGTTTGGAATACTGTTAAGGCTTTCTCAGGTGCTCGCAGTAAGTCCAGGTATGCAAGTAACAGAAACTGCCTGGACCAGAATGGGCTTTGTCAAGCGTTAAAAAAGATAGCCCCGTTAAGCCCAACCGCCACCTCCGGGGGTGAGAAGGTACTCCAGGAGATGGGTAATTTTGGTTCAGCACTGGACAACTCGTTCATGGATGCCCCGATATCCCAAGACGAGTACGCCTCCACGGTAAAATCCCTAAAGGTACGTTCGGCCCCCGGCCCTGACTTAATAACTAATCACATCATTACCCAGTTCCCCGAGTTACATCTGTACATTTTGGAGTTGTATAATTGGATGTACTCACAGAAGGTGTATCCGGACCAGTGGAAACAGTACTTTGTCGTACTTGTCCCAAAGCCAGGTCGCAGTGGAGCATACAGACCCATCTCGTTAGCCAACAACTTGTTAAAGGTACTGGAAAAAGTAGTGTGTAGAAGACTCGAGTGGTGGGCAGAAAACAGTAAAATCTTTTCTCCCTATCAGTTTGGGTTTAGACGGGGTATGTCTTGTACTGACAACCTCTCTATGTTCATATCTAAAGTTAAACTTGCTAACAACAGTTGTAAGATTACTGGTGCGGTTTTCCTAGATGTTGAAGGCGCATTTGACAATGTGGTCCCTGAGATCCTTTTATCAATGCTGCCGAGGCTCGGGATGACCCCCAGTGTGGTTGCGTTTGTTGCGTCTGTAGTCAGTTTCAGAGACTTGAAAGCGTATGCTTCGGGTGTTTTTGTTCAACATAGGTCTACCACTCGAGGCCTTCCACAAGGTTCGGTGTTAAGCCCGTTGCTATTTAACTTGTACAGACGGCGTCATTAATTCGAAGAATAGGCGCGGGGATCACATAAAAAGTCCAGTTGATCCAAATATCCATTAGTCCCAATAATCGGGTATCCAGTTGTGGACACCCGATTGCTACTAGTTAGTTAGTACGGCGCCCGTTGGCGCTACGAGCAACCGCCCCGCTTGCCCTCCGATCCCCGCGCCTATTCTTCGAATTAAGAGGATACTGAACAGCTGGCAAAAGTCCACTCAGCTGCTACTCAACCGCTACGCTATCGGGTAGGTGGCGCCATCTCTCGGGACCGAATCAAACCAAAACAAGGATAAATGACATGAAAGAGCCAAGGATAGACATATGTTTCTTTCTAACGCTTCTGCTAAAATTGTACTAATCGTAGTTCCAATTTTTCTTGTCTCACAAGGCTTCAAAATCTTTTTTGAAGCACTCAAAATATTCGTCTATGTTTCTAGTTTGGGATAAAGGTATTTTTATTTGGATTTATATGGCCAATTTTGCATATAAAGTAAAAATGTAGTTTCTGTAAAAACAGTCTAAAAACTTTTTTTTGTTTTTCTTAAATTTTTAGGCTTTATCCCATTCTTTACTATATTTCCTTTATTTCTGGAGAAGGATTTTTTATTCCGATTCATAGTTTTCACAAAAAAATGGAACTACGAAATGATGGTAAAACAGAACGGTTCAGCATCCTCTTAATGACGCCGTCTGTACATGTCTCGCGTTAAGTCGAGTCTACCTCCCGCGGTGGATTCTCTTATATATGCGGACGATCTGGTTGTGTATAGCTCAGGTCAGTCTGTTACAGAAGTCTCTTACCAGCTAAATCTAGCCCTGTCAAACGTCCACAGTCACCTGTCTTCACTGGGCCTGAGTGTATCTCCTAGCAAGTCGGTAGCCACTTTCTATTCCTTAAATTCCTTAAGAAATACTAAGTGGCTAATCAAAAAACATAATGTCAAAATTCAAGTAGACCAGTCACCAGTGAGGATGGAGTGGAACGTAAAGTTTTTGGGTGTTTATATTGATTACAAACTTAGTTGGAGAAAACATGTTGCTGAGACCCGTAAAAAGGTTCTTCCTAGAGTTAACATTCTGAAAGCAATTGCAGGAATAAGGTGAGGAACACACCTTTCGGTGTTGATGACGGCGTATAGGGGACTGGTAAGGTCAGTCCTGGAGTGGGGTTGTCAGGTCACCTTCCCTCTCGGTGAACAAGAAACACAAGTGTTAGAAAAATTACAGTATGCGTGTGGTCTTATGCGGACTACTCCAACTAATGTATTGTTAGACTTAGTGTGTGAACAACCCCTGGTGTATAGACACAAGTACCTACTCAGTAAATATGTTTGCAGGATCTCGGGGAGGACTAACCATCCTGTAGGACAGCTCGTCAGTGAGAATTGTGCGGATTGGGCTCCAATTTGCGTGGGTGTCCGGTTTGGTCTCTTAGAAGTTGGTAAAGAATGTGGTAAAGTATTCGTTGCCGGGAAGCTTAGCCCTCCCTTTTGGGGTGTGTTATCGAAGGTGCTGTGTAGATACTGAGGTAAGGTACCGGCTTCGAGAGTCTGAGGATCCTCAGAGTGTGTTTGTAAGTTATCTGTCGGAGATTGGTCCTACTCGCGTGTTTTTTACAGATGGATCTCTGGTCCGCCCCAGTGACGGTGTCTCCTCAGCTACCGTGGGGTTTGCTGTTGTGTCTGAGGACCCAGTCTTGGTTCATCAAGAACGTGTCGGCTCTTCCTCTACCGTTTTTGATGCAGAGACGATGGGAATATTATGCGCTTTGGAGTACGTAGACGAATATGGTTTTTCGTCGGTAGTGGTAGCCTCAGACTCGCTATCTGTACTACGTTGCCTAGAATCACCTGACCCTAGAGGGAGTCATACTCTGACAGTGTACAAAATAAAGGAGGTGGATGTTAAGTTAGAAAGCAAGGGTGTCCGGGTTAAGTTTGTCTGGGTATCCGGTCATGTTGGCATTCGCGGCAATGAACTTGCCGACTCTCACGCCAAACAAGCCTAGTCTCTTCCCGAACCAGCTGAAAAACAGGAGGCTTCCTCCCTCTTCCCTTCTATCAAGTCGGCTGTCTAGCGGCAGTCTAGAGAGTATCTCCTCAGTGTGTCACGCAGTAAAGGTGTAACGATGCAAATCGTTACGGCCGGGACCGACCATCCGTCCCGGCCAAAAACGCGGCGCTTTGCGCCAAATAATTACCCGAAACAAGCGTATATTAAAATATACGCTGACGGCCTGCGCGCCGCCCGCACCGCGCGTTTCCCCGCGCCACGAAGCGGTCTACGCGCCGCCCGCACTGCGCGCTACCCCGCGCCACGAAGCGACCTGGTACCGCGCCCGCACCGCGCGCCTCGCCGCGCCACGAAACTGACAGCGACAAACAACTATCTGTTTTTCCGCGCATCTTTGTCAACCCCCGCTCCGGGGAAAATTCGGGTATAAAAGCCGGCCCGAAAACCGAAGAAATAAAATCCGCTCCGATCTCCGGAGCCGCCGGGTAAACCGGCACCCGTCCCGCTCCGCTCCAGGGGGAATCTTGGATTCTCCGCCGGGTAAAGCGGCCTCCGCTCCGCTCCAGGGGGAATCTTGTATTCTCCGCCGGGTAAACCGGCATCCGCTCCACTCCAGGGGGAATCTTGTATTCTCCGCCGGGTAAACCGGCATCCGTTCCGCTCCAGGGGGAATCTTGTATTCTCCGCCGGGTAAACCGGCCTCCGTTCCGCTCCGCTCCAGAAGGAATCTTGTATTCTCCGCCGAGTAAACCGGCATCCGCTCCGCTCCAGGGGGAATCTTGTATTTTCCGCCGGGTAAATCGGCCTCCGTTCCGCTCCGCTCCGGGGGATCTTGTATTCTCCGCCGGATAAATCGGCTTCCGTTCCGCTCCGCTTCGGGGAATCTCTGGATTCTCCGCCGGGTAAACCGGCTTGCGTTCCGCGCCGGGGGAATCTTCCGATTCTCCGCCGGGTAAACCGGCATCCGCTCCGCTCCGGGGGAATCTAGCGTCCTCCACCAGGTAGACTGGCATCCGCTGCGCTCCGGGGGAATCTTCCGATTCTCCGCCAGGTAAACCGGCATCCGCTCCGCTCCGGGAGAACCTTGCATTCTCCGCCAGGTAAACCGGCACCCGCTCCGCTCCGGGGGAATCTTCCGATTCTCCGTCGGGCAGACCGAATAAAACCGTGACTTTCTCGCCTACCGTTCCGAGAAGCACCGCACAGTTAAGTCTTCGGTCTATTGTATCATTTACATTGCATTTCGTTATTTTTGTATATATTTCTTTNCNGAGGACCGAACGAACCGACTAAACACGTGACTTTCTCACGCATGATTCCGAGAAGCACCGTATCGTGAATTCTTCCGTTTATTCAGCTATTTTCTTTTAGTTAATTGTTTGTATATATTATTTCTTTTAATTCTCTTTTTATTTGAATAAACCTTGTTCTTTTGTTACTTGAAACTACCGAGTCCACTCTCTTTCTTACCTGTTCCTGGAATCCGACGAGCTACTCCGCAGCAATTAAAAGATATAAAACAACGGAATATTTGCTCCCGAAAAATAGAACCGTTACAAAGGTGGTCGTTATTTTAGGTATGTCCCGGAACCGCTGGGTAAACCTTGGTACACTAGGACTAAAAAAGGGAAATTTCTCCCTAGACAGCTAATTTCTCTTATCTCTAGAATTCGAACACACCATACAGCAGTGAACAGTCACCTATTTGAGAAAAATATTGTGGATAGTGCGGGCTGCCAGTGCGGTTACCCGATACAAAACATTAATCATGTTTTTTTCCAATGTCCAAATAACAAAGAACATACAGACAAGTTGCTCATAGATCTCTATCATAATGGATTTAGTCCACCATACAGCGTAAAAGAAGTAGCGTTTTCAGATAACTTTCGCGCCATGTTTGCTTTATTATCGTTTGTCAATTCAGCCAACATAAATGTATAAATCAACCCATAGAGCAGTGTCACCCTTCCTTGTAACCTGTTTTACCCCTTCCTGTCTCTTACTTCTCCTACTCCTTTTACCTCTACCTATCCTGTCTATACCTATAATGTTACTAGTTCCTGAATCCCAGTTCACAGCGCAGCAAGCAGCTCAGTATGTTATAACTTAGCTTGCTTGAGTGCTTAAATCAAAGACTGGCCAGTGCCTAAACCGTACAGGGGCACGGAGCCATAACAGCAAAGAAGAAGAAGAAGTCTCTTTTCCTCGTCACTTTCACAAGTTACTTTATAGACCACCATCTTCTGTCACAATTAGCGCTTCCTTGTTCGATTCTCTATAAATTCCAATTCTCCTTTTTTTTTTTTTTTTTTTTTTTTTTTAATTATAATCCGTATACGCCGCCTTCTCTCGTTTCCTTTTTCACTTTCTTCGGGATGGAAACTTAAAGAATTGTTTCGGTTCCAATTTTGCCACTACACATGTTCCGCAACAGATCAGAGGAGCCAACCTTCTTTTTTTTCACTTTCTTTACTTCTTTCATTAGTTCCATTAGTTTCATTAGTTCCATTTCCTGCGTTTCCTGCATTTTTTTCTTTCGTTCGTTCCACTTTGCTTAACTGGACACAGCCCTGATTACATTGCTTTTGTTACAACTTCATTCTACTATGTCACATTAAGTAATATATGAATAAATAAATAAAAACAGGTAGAAATTACTCAACTAATAATTTTTTTGAAAAAATTATTGATACATTGTCCGAAGTTAATGAATACATAAATAATTAATGTTAATTGTATTTTTTTACATTTTTATCATTTGAAAAAATAGATTAATTTACATAATAATTATTTACTTATTTATGTGTGAGTTATTTTTTCAAATGATAAAAATGTAAAAAAATACGATTAACATTAATTATTTATGTATTCATTAATTTCGGACAATGTAGCAATAATTTTTTCAAATAAATTAATTAGTTAATTAATCTGTTTTTATTTATTCCTGTGGTACCTAATGTGACATAGTAAAATAAAGTTGTAACAGAAGCAATGTAATCGAGACAAGCGCGAGAAGTCGCACAGCGCGCGACGCTCCTGCATACTTTGTAAGCGCGCCGTCTCATTGAGAAACTTTAATGGTTAAAAACTCGGTACACAATGGTTTAAGTCAAATAAATAAAAAAGAATAAAAATAAAAAAGGAATTTTTAGTTCAAAATTTTATCCTCTTTAATTTCCTGTAAGGTTTACTAATTATTACGGGACACCCTGTATATATTAGTATACAGTCACGAGTTAAGCTGTGCATTTTATACAATAAATATGAAATAATAATGCGCTCAAGGATGGGTAGGGAAGATAAGAAAAACTTGACGTAAGTAGGTTATTCGGTCGGTCTTAACGATATGACGTAAACAGGAATCTGCTGTAACAATAAATTATCAAGACAAAAACGCAGTGTCTTAACATTACACAAAAAAAAATGATACAAAAAAAGAACCTTTAAATAAATATATATTTTTATATACCTTTGTACCACGTGTTTAGCAGGTATAAGTGAGAATTCCATAGTTTCATCTTCACTTATGTTCAACTTTTTATCTCTCTGAAATTGCCTAGATGGTACAAGTAATTGCCCATAAGATATTTCCTGCAAAATAGTATTACTAATTTTATGTGATATTAAGTTTTTTAATAGTTTAAATAAATATATAAAATACTAATAGTAATAGATATTAAAAATAAATAAAATAACACATTTCTCATACCTGACCATCTTTAGCATGCTCTATGCCAAGCAATCTAAATGGGTCAATACTATCATTAATTGCTGAGAGTGGTCTCTGAGATGATACATTTTTTCTTCGACATGTATCTTTACGTAATTCTGACCTAAATAACATTGAATTGTCATTAAAGTAGCATGTTATCATATATATCTTTATTATATAATGCATATATGTGTATACACAGTCCCCGAAATAAGACCTCTCGCAATAGGGCCGCTTCTCCAGTTTCTTCTTCAAACGGTTTCTCCACTCGAAGGCGGATAAAACTCGAGCATTTTGTCCGACTCTCCGAATAGGGCCGCGCATTAGAGACAATTTATCACATGTTATGTTATATAGAAAAAAATGGGTTTCTGGCCTGTATAATAATTTAGAAATTTATATTTATTTATTATTCATTTATTTTATTATCATACACTCTTTTAACAGCATATTTTTTTATACATAAATAACTACATGTTATGGTTTTATTTATCTTTCAATAAAGCTCATCGCAATATGTACTTACAATGAGAAGATATGTTTCGCCAAAAAAACAAAATTAACACAGTAATTCCCGAGATGTAAATAATAGACGCGCGGCTGTACAAGAGACCGGCCTTATTAAGAGAGTTGCAAATTTTGCCGCGACGATCGCGGACGTTTTGGTGAGGATACTTGACTTCGCGGAAATTTCTTCCCCTTTGGTTCCATCGCGGTCCTATTTCGAGGTACATATTCAGACTGTATATACAATATGTGTGTATGTACGCGTCTGCGCACACCCACACACACAAATCTTACCAACTAGAGCGTTGTCCTTTATTATATGGAATAGCAGAAAATATTACAAATGGCACATGTTGATTTGATACCAGAATCAGTCTATCATCACCAAATTTATAGTTATTTACAGGTCGTTGCATCAAACGTAATTCCTTGGTAACTTCTGGTATTATGCTACTATTTGTAGGAGCAGATTGTACAGTGTTCACTGCCTTTGTCTTTGGTTTTGATTGTGCTTTTGACTGTACAGAGCCAATGCTTTCGTTGCTACTATTGTACTGATGTTTAATGTCTTCCGAAAGCGTAGAAGTTTGATGACTTATACGTTTTTTATATTGTAGAGAGCCCACACGTCTTTCTGGTAAGGAGTAGTCACTTCCGGTAGTACCCGTTCTAATAATATAATTTTATTTCAAAATAAAAAATATACATATATTATATCTTTATTTATAAAAAAAGTAATAATTTCCAATTAAAACCTTGAATTTAAATTAAATTACAAAACTTAACAGATGTAGTACTTACAACACACATGTGCAAAAATATATACAATATGGTCCACATAAGTGTTTACAGCTCAATTTCTTAAGACCTATACCATCGATTTTAATGTTTGCGATATTGAATTGCGTGGGTTTAAAGAATCTTCAAATGTGAAATAAAAGTTGGTTTCACAACCTCAGTTGCATAGATGGAGCAAAAGTTATCTTTAAAATTTTAATTTTTAATGAAAACTCATAAAGTTACATTTTTGGATTCTATAAAAGAAAACAACTAAGTTCTATTTATACTAATTTTTTGTCAAATGGTTCTATAAAAAAATATGGTTTAAAGTTTCGAATTATAGGTACTTGAAGCGCTCGGGAATTAAAGTAGTTGTTCTCGTACATTCAGAGTAAACCGTTAGTCGACAGAAAGTGACGATGCGGCAACGTTGCATTTGACGTATAGATAAAATTAAATTAGGTTAGGTTAAGTTAGGTTAGGGCCCGGAACGAGTTTGGACTCTTCCCCCTTGACGTGGGGCCCCGGCTTGTGTTGCAGGGGTGATTGGAAGGGCTATGCCAGCGGGACTTCGGTCCTGGTGGGTTCTACCTTGCCGGACAGGCCTTCCATGACCTGCCAGACTCAGAGAAGGATCCACGGGCAGACCGGGCTCGGTAGCCATGGTAGGCAACCGGTCTAGGATAGGTACAAGTCCGAAATAAAACCGTCACTTTTTGTATCATGATGGAAGGCAAAAAGATGAGTTTAGACTTACCCCAGGGTGAACGGACACCCAGGGCCCGGCATGGGAAGGTGAGCGTCTCGCGCTCCCCCTTGTCGTCATCATGCAACGGGCGGTTGGAGGAGTGCACCGCAGGCACCTCCAACTATTCTGCGCCTGCGAAGGCTACTTCCTCTTCGAAAGGAAGCAGTCGCGAGAGGAGGGGCGTAGCGTCGAGGGCTTCCTCCAACTGGTCGTTGGAGTTTGGGGAGAGCCATGCAATGAAGGTCGACGTGACGACCCCCAGCCCGGTTCCGGGTCCGTCTTCGGATAAAACAGAGCCGAAGAAAAGAGGACGCGGCCGCTCACCCATCCACGGAGAATTCGTAGGTCTCGGACGGGCGCGCGAGGAGAAAAGGGAACTCCGCCCGGCCCAGAAGGCCCTTCGCGAGGCGGAGCTACGTGAGCTGCGTGGTGGGGCTTCCGGGTCGGAGTACGACTCGGATTCCGACCCGGAGGTGGTACGGCATCCGGCCCGGAAAGCTCCTCCAGAGTATTTGCCCTTCCAGCTCGTGGAGGACAAGCTGCCCACCCTTGACACCGTCCGCGTTACGGAACGGGTGTACGAGGAGTTAGACGCGGTGGAAAAAGTGGCCCAGCGCTCCAAGAATCTTAAGGGCACTTCGGTAAAGGCCCTTAAGATGGCAAGCCGAAACGTCCGCACTATCCTGGAGACGCTTATAGGGCGTCTCCAAAGGAATCCGGAGTTTACCTCCGCGCCAACCTTTTCTAAGGTTGCCCTAAAAAATAAGGAGCTCTAGGCGAAGGTAGTGCAGTTGAGGAGGGAGGTGGCGGAGCTGCGTGCTAAAGTTAGCATGCCCCCTCCGCCACCTTCCTCGTCCAGTAGGGGACTCGGTGAGAAGTCCCCTCTTCTGGAGAAGGTGGAAGCTCTGATCGAGCTCAAGCTCGCCAGGCTCCTCCCTTCCCTCCCTGCGGGGAGACGAGAGGCGTCCTCGGCGACGAGGAAGAAAAGAGGAGCCGGCCGCCCTGCCCCTCCGACGTCTCGCTCCGCTTCGCGGAGCAAGGGACGGGGAGCGAAGCCGGCGCCGGGTACTGGTGGTGCCCAGGCCGGGACATCGGCGTCAGCCGACCCCGCTTCCTGGGCACAAGTGGTGGGGAAGAAGGCGAAACGGCGGGCAAAGGCCTCGGCCCAGACCGCCGCCCAGTCTTCCTCCGAAAAG
The DNA here is from genome assembly GCF_002006095.1 of Pseudomyrmex gracilis. Classification (NCBI taxonomy): domain Eukaryota; kingdom Metazoa; phylum Arthropoda; class Insecta; order Hymenoptera; family Formicidae; genus Pseudomyrmex; species Pseudomyrmex gracilis. The sequence continues at coordinate 108,991 of NW_018020902.1, read as the reverse complement.
AAGGGACAGCCTGGAGGCAAAAGAGCTAAGACCCTCAAACCCCCCAGGCGCGGTGCCGGGAGGGTGCGCCCTAGGCGCATCCGCATTCCCAACACTGCGGCAAAAGGGTAGACGGCAGTTAGAGAGAACGCATCCCTTGCAGACGCCATGACGGCGTTCCGAAAGGCCCTCCCTAACATAAACGCCAGGTTCGGGATAACCAAACTTCGCCCGAAGCGTTCCGCCACCGAGGGTCTGCTTTTGCCGATCTCCGGTGAGGGCCGCGAGAACAAGGCAAAAGCCTTGTACTCGTGAATGAGAGACTTCCTGCTAACACAAAAAAGGAGAAACCTGGGGGTGAAGGTGTCGTGCCCCGCCAAAACCGGAGAGATCCGGCTGGCGAGGTTCGACTTGTCCGCCACCTCCCAGGAGTTGGAGTCCGGATCGGTAAGATCCTGGAGTCCCCCGCAAGTGATCTTACCTGTTGGGCCCAGTGCCCGATCACCGCTGTGAGGCGGCTGGGTATGAGCCAGAGAAAAGGTAGGTGCGGGTGAAGTGGAGTTCGGCCTCGGTGAAGGTCTTCCCGCCCCGGCCGCTGAGGTGCTACAGGTGCCTTTTCACGGGCCATGTGAGGAGGTACTGCACCTCTGCGGTCGACCGCAGCGGACGTTGCTTCCGCTGCGATGCCCCAGGTCATGAGGTGGGGACATGCACGGCAAAGAAGCCGAAGTGCCCCCTATGCTCTGATCTGGGGCTTAAGGGCCTCTTAATCACCGCTTGAAAAGGCCCGCGTGCTCCCCTCGGAAAGCAGGAGAAGAAGGGCCCTGGGCCCTTTCGGGTCTGCGAGGACTTCCTCGCAGACCATAAGCAAAGACAAAAAGAAACCGGATTCCCCTCCTCGACGAGATCCATCGGCCAAAACCATGGATACGTCCAAAAAACGACGACCCCCCTCGATGTGACGACGACGAGAGCTCCTGCGTCTTCTGGGACGCAGAGTTCCCAATCGGCGGCTGAACCACCCAAACAGGTGACAAGCGGTCGCCGAAGCGCAAAACCTCCCCCCTCCGGAGCCCAGTGCTCCGAAGAAAGTGGGGAGGGAAATGGCCGCAATGGCCAAGAAAGTTTTTGGAAAGGAACAGGCCCGGAGGGCCAGAATGGTGGCCGCTCTTTTGGGCTCTCCCCAGGAACAAAAAAAGCCGAGCAAGCCCGGCCCCGCGTCCTCGAAGAAATAACTTAGAGAACTCGGGGCAAGGACTGGGGACGGACATGTCCGCCCTCTTCCGTAAGAAGTACGAGCCGGCTTATTTCCACGGAAGTAAGTCGGCCCTCGCGTAAATAACCACATTTAAGGAGGCGTCCTCCTTTGGAGTTTGACGCCGGGCCACACGGGGGGCTTGGTCAGGGAGCCAAGTCCCTTATTGCACGTGGCCCTGCATACCCGACGAAGTGGAGGTGTGGCCCTCCATTTCGTCTTGGACGAGAGTAAAGCACCGCTCATTTGAGCGCAAGGCGGATGTACCCGCCTGGTAGGTAGGGAAGGAACCGCGATGAGTTCCGACACGGAGATACCAGGTCCCCTCCTCAGACCGCGCAAAGTTAGGCCACGCAAAAGGTTTTTAGTGGGTATACCCTTTCCGACTTGCGAGCCGGAGAGGGGAGTCTCACATACCCCACCTTTCCCTAAGAGTGAGGATGCGTAAAGCATTTTCTGATGCGTTTTATCTGCTGCGTTTAGCATCAGATATAATAGTAGGGAACACCTGGCCTCTCTTTTGGAGTCCAGGCGGTGATTAGTGGAGGCCCGGTCCCCGTTGTTTTGAGCTCTAGCTGGGGCCCAACTCAGCGGTGACTGGGCGCAGTGCGGGGGGAAGACCTTCCTCTTGTCTCGTTATTTTTGAGACAGAAGGGAGGTCAGTATCAAGGGGTCAAGTCCGCTCCGGCGTTTGACTCTGGGCCGAGAGGGGTTTTCCTTCATTGCACTCGGCCTGCAGATGGCGGAGGAAGGGTTGTGTCCCCCTTCCTTCGATCGTGGAGGAGCCTCACTCCTCCACCTAAGGGTTAGGGAAGCGTAAGTCCCCATGCCTGCTGGGCTGCCTCTGGGTTGAGCTAAAAGCAGTACCAGGGCAGCCCTATATGGGCTGAAAGTGGACACCGCAGGGGTTTTAGTGGGTATTCCTCACCGGGGTGCGTTCTAGTGAGGCGGTCCCACACTACCCTGGCCCACACTTAATCTGGGTCACGATGTGCGTAAATGCATTTCCCCTGCGTAAATAAAAAATAAAAAAAAATAAAAAAAAAAGGTGATTGTGTTGTATAAAAAGAGAAATGTTTAGTGCTCCCCTAAACAAGGATAGACAATACATGTACCCGGTAAGGCACTGTCGTCATTGACGACACTTACCGACACATTTTTTTGTCCTGGTGGCCCCTCTTGACAATAAACCCCTCCCTGCTCTTAGTAGCATTGAGAAAAGCTGGGGCGGCAAGCGTTGGGGGAGCCGGCTCCATCGTCAGCCTGTCGTCCCGGCGGAGCAAAATTTCGGACAGGTGTTGGTTTGCAGCAGCCTCCCCGGGTGAACTCGTCACCCGGAGAAGATGGTACCTGCTGCCAGGAACGTGACGGATCAGAGTAGAGAGCCTTGACCCGTCCTGCACGCGTCCTCAATGATGGAGCAGTGCGGCGACGTGTGTCCCGTTTGCGCTGCTAAGTCAGAGATAATGCGGAAAGAACAATAAGTTCTTCCCGACGAGAACGGTATGAAGCTCGAGGGAGGACCCGCGACGAGTCCTGAATCAAAAGTACCGGGTCCTCCCTGAGATGAGCGAGGCAAACACACCATGGAAATTTTAGTGGGTATACCCTCTCCGACTTGCGGGTCGGGAAGGGGAGTCCCACATAACCCTGCGCCCTCCCCCGGGATGCAGAGTATCCGTAAAGGATTTCCCCCATGTAAAAAAAAAAGAGGCAGGGTGGTTCCCCCCACCGTGGAAGAAGGCCAAACTGGTCCTCCTCCGTAAGGGGGGTCGGCCCGCGGACTCGCCGTCCGCGTACCGGCCGATCTGCCTGCTCGACGAGGCGGGCAAGTTGCTCGAGCGCGTGGTTGCTGCCCGTCTCGTCGGGCACCTGTCGCGGGTAGGTAGGTCCCGACCTGGCCGACTGCCAGTTCGGTTTCCGGGGAAAACAATCGACGGTGGACGCAATCTACCGTCTTCAGTCCCTCACCTCACGGATGCAGCGGTCGAGCAGGGGAGAGTGGCGTTGTCAGCCTTGACATATCCAACGCCTTCAACTCCCTCCCCTGGGATAGTATAAGGGCGCTAGTCCATCACGGCGTCCCACCCTATCTGGGTAGGATCCTCGGGGATTACTTCCGCGGCAAAGAGATCATGTATACCGGCCGGTATGAGTCACCACACGTGAGGGAAATGTACCGCGGGGTTCCGCAGGGGTACGTGCTAAGTTCCCTGCTATGGAACCTCGGGTACAATGTGGTGATCCAGGCCGTCCTGCTCAAGGACACGGGTGTCATCTGTTATGCAGATGACAACTTCGTTGTGGCCAGTGGGCAGGACTGGAGGAGGGCCAGAGTTTTGGCGGAGGCTAGCACAAATTGTGTCGTCGGCCGAATTGAGAGGCTGGGTCTAAAGGTGGCCGTCCACAAGACGGAAACCATGTGGTTTCATGGCCTCCCCCGTGGGCGGGTGCCGGAACTCAGCCTCAAGATAAGTGAGGCACAAGTCGAGGTGGGTACAACCTTTAAGTACTTCGGTCTTCACCTCGACTCGAAGTGGCGCTTTGATGAGCACTTTGTTCGTCTGACCTCAAAGGTCGGAAGGGTCGCCAACTCACTGGCAAGACTCCTTCCGAACCTCGAGGGCCCACGTGAGAAGGTCCGCCGTCTCTTTACCAACGTGGTGCACGCGGTGGCCCTTTACGGGTCACCGCTGTGAGCGGGAGTCGCGGCGGGGGCGGGCGCGCGGAGCAAGTTTGGCTTGCTCCGCGCTGCCCAGAAAAGGATCGCCCTCCGCGTGATCCGCGGCTACCGCACGGTGCCCACGGAGACGGCGGGAGTGTTGGCGGGGATACCTCTCCTTGCGCAGTTATATTCGGCTCGGTATGATCGCCGAGTCGAGCTGCTGCGGGAGGGCATGGAGGGAGATGCCCTCCGAGAGGCCCTCGCCGATTCGGAGCGCCAGGCCCGGCAACAACTCCTCTAAAGTTGGAAGGAACTCCTGGGTGAACCACGAGAGAACGCCCAGGAGGTTGTCCGGATCGTCCGACCCCGCCTGCGGGAGTAATTAGAAAAAAAGGGGGTCGGACGCCTTACCTATCGTGTGACGCAAGTGCTCACCGAGCACGGTTGCTTCGGGGAGTACTTGTGCCGCATTAACAAAGAGCCGACGGCACAATGCCAAGCGTGCGAAACGGCCAGTGACTCGGTGGACCACACGGTGGAGGAGTGTCCACTGTGGTCCGGAGAGCGCCAAGCACTGGTCGCCAAGATAGGATAGGTGCAGACCTCTCCCTGGAAGACCTACTTAAGGCGTTAGCCTCCGGAAATGAGAATATGTGAAGCGCTGTGGTCTCCTTCTGCTCCGAGGTCTCAGAACGGGAGAGGGAGAGAGCCCTCTCCCTGCAGCGGGGCCCCAGGGCCGCGTGCGAGCGAGGTGCAGGGTTGCCCCCGCTTTCCGCGCGCGTCCTCGGAGTCCAAGGGCCCCCTCATGACAGTAGACCCCTCCCCGCTTGCACCAATAGCGGGGAGGGAAGACTGGGGCGGTGGGTGTTGGGGGAGCCGGCTCCCTCGTCAGCCCACCGTCCTAGCAAAGCACTTTCAGGTACGTTATGGTATGCAGCAGCCTCCCCGGGTGAGCTCGTCACCCGGGGAGGGAAGTCTCTGCTGCGGGGGCCGTGACGAGTCGGAATGAAAGCTCCGACTTGTCCTTGCACACGGCCCCCAGAGAAGGAGCGGCGCGGCGGCGTGTGTCCCGTGGCGCCGCTAAGTTAGCGGTAATGCACGGAGGAGGACAACAGTCCTCCTGCGAGAAGTGTGCTCGAAGGAGGGTCAAGACGTTGTCCTAGCACAGAAGTACCGAGCCCTCCCTACGACGAGCGAGCAAGCACACCATGGGGGTTTTAGTGGGTATACCTTCTCTGACCCGCGGACCAGGGAAGGAAGTCCCACATAACCCTGGCCTTATTCCTTCAAGGGCCAAGGTATCCTTAATGGATTTTTCCCATGTAAAAAAAAAAGGAAAAAAAGGTTAAGTTAAGGCAATTTTCCCCTATCTTGTCGTGGTGCTCGAACTCAGTTCCGCTAGGATCGAGGAGCTATGCCGGCAGGGACTTTGGTCCTTGGCAGGGTCTCCCAAGCCAGACAGGCCCTCGGTGAGCGGATGAACTAAGAGAGAAAATAAAGGAAAAAAAACCCTGAGAACAAACCCGTGGAGTCTGGCCTCGTCAGTGTTGAACGACAACCGGTCTAAGAGAAGGAAAACTCCAAAATCAAACCATTACTCTCATTCAACCATAAATAGTAGTCTGAGCAAAAATGACGTACCGGCCCAGAGTGTTCGGACATTTAGGGCCCGGGAAATTATCGTCCCAAATTCTCCCTCGTCGTCATCTTGCGATGGGCTTTCTGATGACCCGATGGGGCATCAGATCAACTGGCGACAACGAAGGACTCGGATTCCGCGTCGAGAAAGGTTGGTGAGGAGGGGACGTCCTCTGACGACCGGGAAATATGTTGGTCTCGCAAGGGCCAAGAAGCGGTACGCGGCTGTTTTCAAGGCCAAGATCGAGGCTTGTGAGGAAGAAGACTTCATCCGGCGGATGGAGCATTTCCGAAATCTGGAGGCTCTTTCGGAGAACGCGCGGTTGGACAAACTGATGGATCGGGTGGCTGATTCCGTCGCCGCGGTCACGGAGATGGCAACGACGTCGCGACACTTGAAGAATACGTATATTAAGTATATCTCAAGCTTGCGGCGTCGACCATTACGGATGCAATAAGGGTCATGTATTACAAGGCCCTCTCATCTAATGTGGGGAAGATATCCCCCTCTGGCCCCGCCTAGGGTCCAGACCCTAAGGTGGCAGAGAAGCTAAGCTTCCTTAAGGAGCAATATGGCAAACTTTGCATGGAGCGCGCACTAAAGAAGCAGCTAGCGGGTCTGACTTCTCGGTTTTCCGAGCTAGAAGTCCGTCGGCGCGGCCTCGACTCCAGTGCCGGGAAAGAGCCCGCTCAGGCGCAGGGTTCTGGGACGGTCCCAGAATTCACGGAAGAGTTGCTCCGCAGATTTGCGAAGCAAATGGAGAAGACAACAAAAAAGCGGTTCGCCGCTCTGCGGAAGGAAATTACCCTCCTATGGAAGCGGCTTGCTCCTCCTCCTCAGGGCGAGTGTCTGACCGCCAAACAATCGCGGGCCCGAGCTATGCGGTTGCGCAGCCTAGAGCCTTCCTCGGCCCCAAACGTCACGATGACAGAGCCCTCGTGGGCCACGGTTGTTGGGTGTAAAGCCTGACGAACGGCAAAGAAGAAATTAGCGGGGGCTTCCACCCCTGCTGCTTCTTTGAAATTAAAGAAGCTCGGCCCCAAAAGTTCCGGGCCCGCTGGACAGACTTGGGCTCTTGGTCTCCGGACTCGGAGCGGAAAGGTGCAAGACCGGACCTGCACCCTACAACCCGATCCTCTCGGAAGTTGCTTAATCCGGATGGTACGTTTTACAGTATAACCCTGCTATCTTGTATAGAAGAACAGAAGCTAGACGGGCGAGTTGGGGACTCGTCCGCCATTGCACATGCCCCCGGGTGGGGTACCTGAAAGGAACTATGGCCTTCTCTCCAGCTACAAATAGGGTAATTAGCCGCAAGGCCGCTGCTAGAGTCGATCTTGGTTCGGAGAGCAATAGAGAGGCCTCCGAACGTGAAGTAATGTCTTTCAGTCTCCCAGGGGTCCCTTCAATAAGTCCCAGAAGATGGCCATCAAAGAGTTTTAGTGGGTACGCTCCTCCGAGAGTAAGTCCCACATAACTCTGGTCCTTCCCCGAGGACTAAGGTATTTATAAAGGATTTCCCCTTGTAAAAAAAGGTTAGGTTAGGTTAGATTAGGTTAAGTAACCGGACCTTTGATGGTTTTAATTAAAAACTGGTCGCCACTTGCTTTTACCGCCAAGCAAGAAAGATAAATAACAATGTATTCTTCTGCAGAGCCCAGGATCGACGACTATCTTCGTGGGACGTCGTGGAATGCAGGCAAGTACGCGCAACTCAAAATAAGTAATACTCAATAAATAACTCAGTTTATTGAAAGAATTGTGATGTTATAATTGTCGCATTCTTCCGCCAACAATAATCACTATGTAAAGACGTATGTATGAAACTTCAAGATTTTTTAACAAACAAAATCGTTATCAGTTTATTGAGTAACAAATAATTGTATATTCTTCTTTTCAAAACGTAATACACTTCTTTTAACAATACTGTTGCCCATATACGCACTTATAACGTTGGCTGGTCGCTCGAAGTTACACGTCCGCTCGTTACTACAGCTGAAATCGAACCTGTGGCCTAATCTTTGCACAGATGCCAGATCGTGCAGGACAGCATCGAAAGTATCAAAGCGGAGTACTCCCACTTCCTCGATGCTCTCGTACGCATACAAGCAAAAATAGCGTCCTGTTCTCGCGACCCTGGCGCTCCGCGGGTCAGAAGTGCGGGGGCTTCGGCTCCCGTGGTAAGTTCCGCCCCTGTCCTGCCCGCTTTAGCGGTGGGCAGTTGGGCGCGAACGGTCGGAAGACACGCTCGGTGTGGGAGTGATACGCCAATCGCCCCTCCCGTCCCTGCCCCTCCGCAGCGGACGCAGATGGCTTCGAGGGATGGCGCGGCCAAGGGCCGTGATCAAGGCGGACGTAGTGTCCCCGAGCCTCCTGCTCTAGCAAGACGGAGTGCGAAATTCTCTGCTCTTGGCCGTATGCCGCCCAGAGATGCCAGTTTTGAGATGCTTGCAGCATGCTCAGCAAGTAGAGAGGATACACAGACGAAATGCGCACAGGCGAACAGCCGCGTGTGCGCTCAGCGCTTTGGCGAGTAGCTGTTCGCTTGTGTGCGTATCCTCACCACTTGCTGCTGCATGCTGCAAGCGTCTCAAAATGGCATCTCTGGTGCCGCCGCGGGCAGTAGTTTCGTTAGGTGTAGGAGTGGCGGTGGGTGACGGTGTCACTCCGTTCGCCCTGTTTGCCGAGGCTAACCGGACATTTGATGTCTGCGACTTCGGCATCGAAGAGGTCCGCTCGAGTGTGGCGACATGGCAGTGCCCCCGCATGCGCCCGCCCTGGATAACGGGCTTGCTGTTGGGGCATCTGCGGTAGACGGTCTGTCTCCTGAAGCTCCTGAGAGTATGGACGTGGAGCCCGCGTTGCCTGTTTTGACCGGGCTTGTGTGTCCCCCCAAAAAACTGTCCGCAAACAAGGAACCTGCGGTGCCCGGGGGACGCACGAAGAAAGTGCGACCTGGGGCGTCGCCGCCTGAGAGCTCTCGGTGGCAGATCCTTCCCCAGGAGATGTTGATGGAGCAGTCCTGTGCCGCTGCCACAGCGGTCGCCTCGCTCTTCACAGAAGTAGTGCGGAATGCGGTGCGGCTTGGACCCCTCCCCCCCGCTAGCTTAGGCGTTGGTGGAACTCCGGAATGTACTCCATTTTCCCCGAAATCCGCGCTGAGAATCCCGCGTTGTGCGACGGGACCTCTCCGGGTTTTATTTCCGTGAGACCTCTCATTGGGTCCTGCGCGGCGAAATTGTTATTACCCGGGTCGGTGATCTTCAAGCCCCGACTCGCAGGAAAGAGTGCCGCTAGGCTTAGGGGCGTCCATCCTCTCCTAACCTGTTAGACTTGAGGGCGACCATCTGCCCTCGCTTAATCTACTTACCAGAACCGCCAGGTGATGTTCCCATCTCCCCAGTAAAGAACTGTTTAGCCCGACCACCAGGCCTGAGGGGACCCTCTGTCACTGAAGCACTGTTTCAAGACTAGTACCGGTGGCGGAATCGTTTGTTTACCACCTCCATGTTGATGTTAACCGAAAAAAGGTTGCGTCAAGCCCACCGACACCTGCTCCACGACTGGGAGCAGCTCCTGGACGAGCCGCGGACGCCCAAGCAGTCATTCGAGTTGTCCGACCCCACCTTAGAGTATGATTGGAGCAGGGAATCGAGCTCCTCACCTACAGGGTGACGCAGAGCACGATTGCTTCGGTGAGTACTTGAGTCAAATAGGAATAAGAAATGAGTTAAGAGCCGACGGCACAGTGCCATGAGTGCGGAGCGGTCAGCGACTCGGCGCGGCACACTGTGGAAGACTTCACAGTGAGCCAACGAGCGCCGAGAGCTGACCGTCAAAATCGGTAACTTGTTCCTGGAGGGTCTGATGAAGACCTTCCAAGTACAAGTGGGGAGGAATCCTGATGAAGGTTCTGATGAAGACCCTCCAGGTACAAGGCTAACCTCCAGGGACAAAGACAAGTAGAGAGCCATAGTCTCCTTCTGCTTCGTTGTGATGGAGCAGAAGAAGACTGCGGAGAAAGAAAGAGAAAGAGCCCCTCTCCTTTAAGAAAGGCCTTGAGGACGTGCGCGAACGAGCGACAGGGCACCCGCTTCCCGCGCCCGCCTCCGGGATCCAAGGCCTCCCCAATAACAATAGCTTCCCCCCATCCTAATGTGTGGGGAGAAGGGATGGACTTTTGGGAAAGCAAAGTTTTCCGTGTAGTCCGCCGCTCCAGCGGGGAAACACGACTTAGTGTAGGAGCGCGGCAGCCCTTGAGTGGAACCGTCCACTCAGGGGAGATACTGCCACGAGGACCGTGACGGGTCAAAGTGGGGGCCCCGTCCTATCTTGCACCCGGTCTCGAAACAACGGTGTGTACTCAAAATTCCCGTCGCGTCGTCAAAATCAAGAATGCCAAAGGTGAAAACGTTACAAGTTCTCCCCTCAGTGTAGTTACATTTGATAGCTCGAGAGAAGATCCCGCCAAAGTCATTACCAAAGGTTCCGGATCCCTCCCTCAGATGAGCTGGGTAGACATCTTGGAGGTTTTAGTGGGTAAACTTCTCTCGCGGGATAAAGGAGGGACTCCCACATAACGCTGGCCGACGCCCCCATGGCCAGGGTATTTATAAAGGATTTCCTCCGCAACATCTCTCCACTTACGACTTTCATGCTCTGCACAATCAGCTAAATTCCAAACTTTACATCGCTCTCATTCACTAACTAGACGATAAACTACTTTTTTTTCTTTTTTTCATTATATTCTTATAAATATTTTCTATTATATATTAGTTTTTTAACAAATTCCTAAAAAAATTCTCGGAGATAGAGCTATAATTGTCATTTCGGCGAAGTCTCGATATAGAGATTACGTATTAAAAGTTAAACCTTTGAAGGCAAGTAACTCGAATTTGAGGCAGTAAAAGTCTTTAAAATTTTACCCACATATAAATAAGACTAACATTACCATATGGTTAAAATTTCACGACATTCTTATGAAACTCGTTTTTAGGAACAACTACTTTAACCGCATAAACTAACATAAACATACCTGCAACTTTTATAAGAAGCAAAAATAAGAATATTTTCATACATTCCTTGAATTAAACTCAAATATCTATAGAAATCTCTTCAATTTGAAGCTATTATTCAAGCAGTAATAATACGACATATTATGGCTACTTTTGATACAAAAGTGAATATGTTATTAGTATTAGGCCAAAAAAATTATCGGCGTGCAGCAGTAATGTTTCGCGAACGCTATGGAATTGAGAAATCTCATATGACATTTTTTTAATTAAAAAAGCGGCTTTGTGAGCATAGTGAAGTACGTAATACAACTCGCAATAAACATAAATATGCAGATCACTAATGCAGATAACATAGCCAAACTTCTTGCTGCAATTACATTAAATCTAAGTTAGTCAACGTGAACTTGTAACAGCATCGACTATTAGTCGTTCTTCAATTCACGAATTTTGAAGCAGTAAAACTATCATCCGTATCATATGATTTTATCACAAGAACTTTTGGTGACAGACTACGAACGCCGCGTAATATTTTGCGAATGGATATGGTTACAAGTATATAGTGCTGTGAAAAGTAATAATTTTCTGGACAAAATACTTTTCTCCACTAAAGCTACGTTTATGAGTTCAATGAATAGACATACTATGCGCTATTACGCCGTTGAAACTCCTTATTAGATGCGATCTGTTCTGTTACAACATCGGTGGTCTTTAAATGTTTGGTGTGGCATAATAGAAAATTTTGTAATTGAACCATATTTTTTTTAAGGAAATGTAACAACTGATAGTTATTGCAACCTATTACAAAATCATTTGCCTGCACTTTTAAAAAATGTACCGTTACACATCAGAAGAGAAATGTGGTTTCAACAAGATGGCGCTCATCCACATTACGCAAACATCACCAAACAGTTTTGAATAAATAATTTGGAAACAACTAAATAGACCGTGGTAAATCTGTTCATTAGCCTTCTCGATCTCATGAGTTGACAACACTAGTTTTTTTTTGTGAGGATATGTGGAAGACAAAGTTATGTTTGGACCACTGACAACGAAGGAAAATATAAAGCAAAAAATACGCGACGCCTGCACTTTGGTGATTCCTAAAATATTATCAAATGTTAGGAATATTTTGTTACTTCGAATAAATGTATAAAAGTTCATGGAGGACACTTTAAACATTTAATAATTTGAGTAGAGTCAGAGTAGAACGTTGATTTCTTATTTCGTGTGATTACTTCCCGACAGTGATGAAAGTTCTGGCAGGCTAGCACCAAGAGCACCGAGGTAGTGGGAACCACTGGGAATACGCACACAAGCGAGACCGCCGTCCGTGTGCATGACGTCACACACACGGACGGCGGTCTCGCCTGTGTGCGTATTCCCAGTGGCTCCCACCACCTCGGTGCTCTTGGTGCTAGCTTGCCAGAACTTTCATCACTGATTCCCGAGCGTTTCAAGTACACAGCGCGTCACTGAATCGCGGAATAGGCGCGGTGATCGGAGGGCAAGCGAGCCGTACGATTCATACGGCACTTGTTAGCGAGCAACCGTCCCGCTTGCCCTCCGATCCCGCGCCTATTCCGCGATTCAATGACACGCTGTGTACCTATAATTCAAAACTTCAAACCGTCATATTTCTTCATAGAACCATCTGACAAAAAATTAGTTCAAATAAAACTTAGTTGTTTTTTATCATAGAATCCAAAAATGTAATTTGGTAAATATACAGAATAGGGGAGCCCCCTCCGATCGGCTTCTCGTTCACATATATTATTAAGATTAAGATTACCTACCTGAGTAACAATATGAAGGTTTTAGTCGTCGCTCATTGTTTATAAAAAAGTTAGGATCAAAAAAAGTTCCATAAATAAATCTTTTTTCCCGACAACAAGTACATTTTTTGTGTTGAAAGCATGTAGGCAGCGGGGGAGCTGCGCCACCCTAAAAAATACGACTTCCGATTACAGGTCACTTCATGTCGATAGTATGTACGTGATTTTTGACGACACTTAATCAGAAGTCGTTTTCTATTTTTTTTCGAGGGGAAGCAAGAGGGAGGGACAAAGACCCTCACTCTGCGGGGGGGCGCATCCCCCCATGCCTACATGCTTTCAACACACAAAAAATGTACATGTTGTCGGGAAAAAAGATTTATTTATGAAAATTTTTTTGATTGTAACTTTTTTATAAACAATAAACGACGACTAAAACTTTTAGAAACGTACTCAAAAAGGTCATATTTACAATATATGTAAACGAGAAGCCGATCGGAAAGGGCTCCCCTATTCTGTATATTTACCTGTAATTTTATATGAGTTTTCCTTAAAAATAAAAATTTTACAGGTAACTTTTGCTCCACCCACGCAAATGAAGTTTTGAAACCACCTTCCATTTCACATTTAAAGATCCTTTAAACCCATACAATTCAAGATCGCAAACATTAAAATCGATGGTGTAGTTCTCAAGAAATCGAGGTGTAAACACTTATGTGGGCCACCCTGTATATATAGCGTGTCCGACAATTACTTCAACATCTTTCGTAAGCAAGTAGACAAAGTAAAACTGAGTCGAAAGTCTTATCCTATTTTGCAAGATTCGCAATAGTTATCGAGATCTTAACTGACAGACATCCGCAAATAAGCAGGCGTCGGGCTGTTTTACGCTCGTAAAACAGCCCGGCACGCTTCGTGCGCTCACGGTGTTACTCGTAGCAACATATGGAAAAAACAAATATAACAGCATACACTACAACATATACACAATGAGAGGTAACCGCGCGAAGCACGCCAGGCTGTCTTACGCATGTAAGACACCCCGATGCAAGTTTATTCGCGAATCTTTGTTAATTGAGATCTCGTCAATTATTGCGAATCTCGCAAAATAGTCTAAAAACTCTCTCTTTCTCTCTTTCTCTCTCTCTCATATGTGTGTGTGTGTGTGTGTGTGTGTTTTATATGCAAATCACCGTAGTTTTAACTTCTATAAAAATTGTTTTTTCAAATGTGTGGCTCATATATCTTATATTGACAAGTATGTCTGAAATAGGTTCAAACACACCAATTTACACGCGTTAATGGTTTTAAGTAACCGTCGCAAAGTTTATTGATTGAAATTGACTTATATTTCTTTCCAGTTTTACATTGCAATCATGTTTAAATTACGCGCTATTAACGTCATACCTAATAAAATTGGGTTTTAAAATTGTGGCCACATCGATTCCATAGTAAGTTATGGTATAAAAAAAGTGTACAGTTGATATGGACTGAAAAAATTTTTCTTGAAATATGTGCCAAGATGATTTGTGGATTTTTCAATAAATTTACGCTTGTAAAGGCAATTTTTGATACTCTGGTGTTTCATTTTTGAGGCACAATTTTCAACGTCTTAAATTTTTCGTTGTGTTTGCTACAACTTTAGTAACTCAGTTAATCAATTAACTTACCGGCGCGACTGTAACATTGTTAATTTTACGAAAATTAATATTTTGCAAAAATGGAGGGACAAGTTTTTCAGCAGCCACCATTTTTTACGATTACATGGCACATGATCGACCGCCAGAGAAAAGATGTATGAATGCAAGAACTAACTTTTCCATTTATTACGAGAGCGTTATATAACATGACGCAGGTACAAAATTATTAATAATTAAGAATGGAACACAAATTCGAAAAAGACGAAATAAATTTGATGATTTTCTATATTTTTACCGACTTAGTGTACTTTTACTACCAAACGCCAGCAATAACAATCTGCATTCCTATACATAGTTATTTCTAGAAAGTATACAAAGAAAAAATACGTCTTGTGTATATGAAAAACAACTCAGATTTATCAAAAGTCCATCAAAAGATAAAACTAGGGTGGATGTGTCCATATACAGAGTGTCCCATACTGACCGCCTCACCGCTCGTAGGCAAAAAGAAGGGGTTATTCTAAGACGAAAAGTCCTATACAACTTTGGAGGATTCGCAATAATTAACGAGATATGAATTAATAAAGATCCGCTAATCAGCGTGCATCCAGCGTAAGAACAGCCCAGTCTGTCGCGCCGTACCGACGGAATATAATAGCGCGGATAGCGTGCTGCCCGAACGCAGCCTATATGCTGTCTATGTATGCACATGTTATTCTATTAGTTCCTCCCATTCCGTCGCTACGGCGATAGGACACTAAACTGTCCTTACGCTGGATGCACGCTGATTAGCGGATCTTTATTAATTAATATTTCGTTAATTATTGCAAGTCTTTCAAAGTGGTATAGAACTTTTTGTCTTAGAATAACCCCTTCTACCTGCTTACAAGCGGTGAGATGGCAATTACGGGACACCCTGTATATACAAGGTGTCCGGTAATTACCATATCACAGTTCGTAGGCAAGAAAAAAGAGCAACATTGAGTCGAAAATTCCTGAACCATTTTTTTCTATTATTTATAATAAAGGAGTAATTATTGAGTAAATCAGGCCAATCAGCGCCGACCTTTAACCAGGCGCACGTCAGTGGGCCACGCGCCTGGTGTGTGTGAGCGCTCCGCGCGGTTCACTGACGTGCGCCTGGCTAAAGATCGACGCTGATTGGCCTAATTTACTCAATAATTATTCCTTTATTATAAATAATAAAAAAAAATGGTTCAGGATTTCACTCATATATATATATATATATACATATATATATACAAGATGTCCCAGAATTGGTGTAACATCTCTCGTAGACAAGTAGAAGGAGTAAAACTAAGTCGATAAGTCCTATACCATTTTGCTAGATTCACAATAGTTGCCGAGATCTTAATTAACAAAGATCCGCAAATAAGCGTGCATCGGGCTGTCTTACGCGCGTAGGACGGCCCAGCGCGCTTCGCACGATTATATTTTAATATGTATATGTTATAGTATATGCTGTTATATTAGCTCCTCTCATATGTCGCTACGGGTAGCACCGTAAGCACGCGAAGCGCGCCTGGCTGTCTTACGCGCGTAAGACAGCCCTATGCATGCTTATTCGCTGATCTTTGTTAATTAAGATCTCGGTAACTATTGCGAATCTAGCAAAATAGTATAGGAATTATCGGCCCAGTTTTACTTCTTCTACCTGTCAACGAGAGATGTTACACCAATTCTGGGACACTCTGTATATATATATATACATATGTGTGTATATATAAAATGTATCAAGAGGCACGGTTAAAATATATACAGATATGTAAAATATATAAAATATAAAATATACAATATATAAAATATAAAATATACAATATATAAAATATATACATATAACATATAAATTTTGTGGTTTAGAGTATTTTTAGAACATATAACTTGCAAAACCTAATAGTTAAAACGGAGTAAGTCAATAAATCATATAGGGAGAATAAAAAAATAATATGGATATCCTATAAGCATATATATGCATACAATGGAGATAAAATGTACTAGAATAATGGTTTTATTTCTCATATTGACGCTTTTGGTAATATTATTTGAATTTAAAGTCAAATGTCATTTAAGGACGTTCTCCGACTACAGTGGTTAGCAACCTAAATACAGTGGTTAGCAACCTAAAATATCTCTTCTCATGAGTAAGTTTGTACTGCTGTAACAAAGTTAAGTTAAGCTATTCAGCACTGCTAAGACCCGCTTACTCTGCGCAGAAGTTCAAAAATAGCTGCAGTACACAATAGCGCACATAAATCCAGCAAAACAAAAAAAAACCAAAAAAAAAACAAAAAAAAAGCTATAGTTTGAAAACAAGGGTTGCTTGCCATATTATTCAAAATCGTATTTTAATTAAGACACTCTCCGCTACCACATACTTGTTTTTTAAAAAAATCCTACAAAAATTGTCGTCAGTAACTTTAAAAAACCCCACTTCACAAAGGCTCAGCATAGGAAATCCATGTTAAAAATTGAAACTTAAATCTTCCATATTTTGGAATTTAACATTGCTACCCCTATTATCCAAAAAGGCTACTTATAAATAAGATCATAAACTATGTATATCGCAAATTTAAAGAAAATCCTACGAAAATCAATAATTCGGAGAACGTCCTCAATCCTATCTCTACCAAGAAAGTCTTTAGAATGGAATGCTATAGTATAAGAAATTCACATTTATTGTTTTGATATATTATATACACATACATGTATAGGGTGAACCTGGCACAACAAAATATTGCGAGAACTACTTATTTTCCAAAAACTTGGTTCAGACAAAACGCGGTTTTGAAGAGAAAACAAAATGACGTCACTGAATTTTGAGTTAGTTGACGTTTTCAAGCTCAATTCAAGGTCAACTTGTTTGTTTTAATGGAAATCTCTATTTTTCTATACGAAATCTTATTCTATTTAAAAAATGCAAACTTTTATCTGAATTTTTCTATCCGATCTCTATAGTCCAAGATATAAAAAGATTCGTTTGTTTTATAATAACATTTTCGTTTCATTTGCAACTGTTTATACCAACTCACCTGTTGATACGTTTCAATATTTTTCACCAGTTACGATCAGTGTTCCCAACCGTCACATAATTATAGTATTTACATGTCACATAATTCTGTGTGTGTGGAGTGTTATACTATGTACTATAATACAACCATTATGTGACGGAAATGTACTATAATTTTCAATTTTCTATCAGTTTCTATATGCAATCATTGTTTTTTTTTATTAGTATAGGTAGAGAGCCTCTTAGAGAGAAAGTTGCAAAACTCGTGACGTCACTGGACAGCTTTTTCCTCTGTCCAATCAAAAGCGACTGTGACGTCACGAGTTTGCGACTCTCCCTGAGAGGCTTTCGAAGTATAGGTATAGGTTAACGGCTTAATAATGTAAATTTGAGTGGAAATACTTAATTTAGTGTAGTGTTAATAATAAGTTATTAAAGTATTAAGTAATTAACTAGTCAATTAGTTTATATAACAGTGCAAAATAAATAAGTATTAAAATAAATATTCAATCTTTCGGTGACGAAAACGAGTCTCTAAATACTCCGCCAAATACACCTGCTAAGAAAAAACTTAGAACCAATAATCGAAGAAAATAAAAATTTAAGTCTGAATGGTTAGCAGAAGGTGATTTTTATAAATGGTTTTCTCCAGATCCATCTGATGTTTATAAAGCTAAATGCACTTTATGCAAGAAGTCTATTACAGCCGAAATATGTGTAATCCGATCACACGCAAGTGATATTGGAAGTACAGAAAAACAACAGTCTATTACTTCTTTTGCGAAGTCAAACCGTGTTGAAACATCTAATTCTGTTATCAGAGCAGAAATTAAGTTATGTGCCGTTTTGGCTGAACATAATCTGTCATTGAAGGTTATGGATCACTTAATTCCTCTGATTCAAAATTGTTTCTCAGATTCTGAAACTGCACGAAAAATGCAAATAAAAAGCACTAAAGCTTCTACAATTATTAAGAATGTTATTGGAACGTCTGAAAAAGAAGTTTTAATTTCTAAATTAAAAGAAAATAAATTTAGTATACTTATTGACGAATCTACAGACATATCGGCGATTAAAACTTTATGCATCATGATTAGGTAAAACATGAAGTTAACTTTAGTATTTTAATATCACTTTTTTACAAATATACAATGCAATTATTAAATTTTTAGATTTTATAATAATGATGAAGAGAAAATTGTCAGTCGCTTTTGAGATTTGTGTCAAATATTCAACGATGGAAGTCAAGCAGAAGCCTCAACAGCGGAACATCTTTTTGATTGTGTTAAGCAATCATTTGACAAAAATGAAGAATCTTTCTCAAATGTCATTGGATTTGCTTCGGATGGCTGCAGTATAATGATGGGATGTAATACTTCTGTTTCTACAAGATTTAAAGCCTTGTGTCCCAATATATGCATTTTTCAATGCATTTGTCATTCTTTGCATTTATGTGCAAGCATTGCCTGCAAGCAATTACTACGACAATGCGAAGATTTAGCTCGTGATGTTTTTAACTTTCTCAGTGCTAGTGCAAAAAGGCAATTTTAACTCAAAGAATTTCAACAATTTTCAGATGTTGAAATTCATAAGATGTTACATCTTTCTTAAACTCGATGGCTTTCGTTGACAGCAGTTGTCAAAAGATTATTCGAACAGTGAGAACCATTATCAAATTACTTTACGATGCATGCATTTGAAATCAAATTACGTGCAGCTGATATGATTTTAACTTACCTCAAAAATCCAATAATAAAACTATACTATTTATTTTTGAAGTGGGTCTTACCAAACTTCACGAGACTAAATCAAGTATTCCAATCCGAAAAACCAATGATAACGTCTATGTACGATGCTATTACAAAAACTTACGTCGAGTTGCTTCAATGTTATATGCAAGCGGAATATGTTAATACTACTCCTTTAGCAGAAATTAATCCTTCTGATAAGAAAAAATTTTTACCGATAACACAAATTTATGTCGGCGTCGATGTGATTACTTTTTTTAATGCTCCAGAGTATCGTCTCAACACGCAATCAAAAACTAACTTTTTTAATGGTTGTATATAATTTTTAAGTGTTGGTTGCAACAAAATCAAATCTAGATTTGACTAAAGACGTATTACTTCAAAAATTATCTTTATTACAACCTTCAGTGGCTATACTTCGAAACACACTAGAAAATACTCCATCACTTGTGCCCTTAATGCAATTGTTGCCTCGAATTATAAAACCAGATGATTATCAAAACATTGATGATGAATGGAGGCAGTTGCCGAACTTTGAGCTTCCTCCTAATATAAGTTTACTTGATCATGCTGATGTATTTTGGCATAAATTACTAAATAGCAATTCAGGAGACCAAAATTTAACAAAATTTAAAAATTTGTCAAAATTTGCTTTAGACGTACTATCTCTTCCGCACTCTAACGCAGATTGCGAGCGTATTTTTAGTAAAGTAAATTTAACTAAAACCAAAATTAGAAATAAGCTTGTTACATCAACTGTAAACGGACTACTTTTATCTACTCAGCGAATTGGATCGGACTGTGTAAATTATGAACCAACAAAATTAGAATTAAATCGAATGACTACAGCAATACTTTATCCGAAATCGAATAAAAAAACACTTTTGCGATGTTCTACTAATGAATGTGATAACAATAATGATGATAATGCTATTATGTGTACATAATGTTTGAGATATATGAAACACATAATGTTTAAATATATGGAAACATTATTATTTATTGTTAAAAGTATCAAAAACTTTTACTTAATGACTCTAATTTAAATAAATAAACTTTTTAATTACTTTTAATTCATATTAGTTATTTCATTTTTTAATAAGTAAGTATTTACCTGTAATTTTTAAATTTATATATTTTCTAAGTTCACAAATATCTTTATGCATAACGTAAGTATATAAATTGTTTAAAAAATTTTTTGATGACACTACATGACGCTAATATCTTTAAAAAAAGTTAACGTCATCTTTTATTACTATTTTTACAATATTATTAAACAATTTTATGACATTAAACAAATTTTGGCAATGTACTGTAATTTTTGGGCCTGTACTATAATTAATTGTACGCCCTTGATAACATAATTTGACTCTGAAAAGCTAGGAACACTGGTTACGATACCATTTCATAGACAGAAGGGTCACAGATTGTCAAATATGAATGAGTAAACTTTGTGGTAAATATTTACAAAACGTAAACCTCTTCAGAAGTCAGGGACCTTGACATATGTTGTCAAGGACATTTCGCTGAGTAACAAGTGAAAGATTTTAGCCGTCGCTCATTGTTTGTTAAGAAGTTATTCATAAAAAATATAGATAATTATAAAAATTCAGTATAAAAAAGGCAGTTCCGATCACTAATGATACATGTTGATCTTGATACATGTTGTCAAGAACATTCTTCTGAATAATCATTAAAAAATTATGGGAATGGCTCGTATTGGCCTATTTAGATTG
The DNA here is from genome assembly GCF_002006095.1 of Pseudomyrmex gracilis. Taxonomy (NCBI): domain Eukaryota; kingdom Metazoa; phylum Arthropoda; class Insecta; order Hymenoptera; family Formicidae; genus Pseudomyrmex; species Pseudomyrmex gracilis. Next base: position 88,514 of record NW_018020902.1, on the reverse strand, counting down.
CTCTTAGTGGCCTCTTCATTCTTAGTTTCAATTTTTCACGAGCCTTGATTATTCATACGTTTGAATTTCACGCAGTGCTGAAATGGTAGCGTTTATTAAAATTATCAGAACATCGATATA